>NW_024120766.1:0-8788 GCF_003073215.2 Triticum urartu
AATTATGACTTTAAACTTGCCGGTGAGAAGAGGTTATTTGATATTAGTTCACTTGATGAATGGAGAACCCAAGCCTATGAAAATGCCAAATTATTTAATGAAAAGGTTAAAAGATGGCATGATAAAAGGATACAAAAGCGTGAGTTTAATGTAGGTGATTATGTATTGCTATACAACTCTCATTTAAGATTTTTTGCAGGAAAACTTCTCTCTAAATGGGAAGGTCCTTACGTTATCTAGGAGGTCTATCGTTCCGGTGCCATAAAAATCAACAACTTCGAAGGCACAAATCCGAAGGTGGTGAATGGTCAAAGAATCAAACATTATATCTTAGGTAATCCCATAAATGTTGAAACCAATGTTATTGAAACCGTAACCCCGGAGGAATACATAAGGGACACTTTCTGGAACGTTTCAGACTCCGAAAAGGAATAGGTATGTGGTATGGTAAGTAAACCGACTCCAAAACAATTTTTAAGGCAATATTTATCCATTTTGGAATATTTAGAAAAATAGAAAAATAAGAAGCTGTCCGGGAAGGACACGAGGGCTCCACGAGGGTGGAGGGCGCGCCCCCTACCTCGTGGGCACCTTGTGTGCTTTCCGGACTCTGTTTTCTTACACGTCACGTATTTTGGTCGGAAAAAATTCATTATATCATCTCCCGGAGGTTTTGACTCCCGTATCACGAAAAAATGTCCTGTCTTTGTTTCGAGCTGTTTTTCTGACAGATCCAGGTCATCATGTCATCTTCAAGTGCCCCCAAGGACCAGTTCTTCGAGAAGGTCATCAACCCCTACCTCGCGGAGGTGCTGCAACACCCTCAAACTATTGAGATGCGTGAGGGGTTGTTGCACATCCGCGATGTTGAGGGACCAAGGAAGACCGGAAGCACGGAGGCAACGCTCGAGGCATTGGAGCAAGAAGTTTTCAAGTGTGAGGAGATGGTGGAGCGTTGACTTGATTCCAATCACATTATGATCATGGAGTTCACCAACAACCACAAGCTGGACGTCAAGGACATTGGGGAGGCCATCTTCAAGCTTCATGAGAAAAACGAGCACCTCCAAGCCCAGATCTATGACCTGCAAAATCAAAACTGTGAGTGTGAATATAGATTCAAGAGGATGAGTTTGGCTGCAGATTTGAGGTTTCAAGACATAGCAACTATTGCATTTGTCATGGCGACTCCCACCTCTCATGGCGACTCCCATGGCGACTCCCACCTTCTCCCCACCACCCACCGCCTCCCCTCCCTCTAGATCTTCCATGGTGAGTATTGATCCACTTGAGATCCAAGCTAGTCTCATCCATTGGGATTTTGCCCCCGGGACTTAAGGTGGAACAGAAGGTACGTGACAAGTTTAGATCTACGGTGCATTTTGAAAGTTCTTCGGGAACCAAGGAATTTTTCTTGGTTGTCTCTTTCTCTTCGGCCTCCTTCCCTCTTTCTGTAGAGGCTGTTGGAGTGGTTTTACAATGTTGTATTGGAGGTTTGGCCAAGGGTTTCAACGTCAAACAATTAGGTGATCGATCCTTTAGGTTCTCTGTGGCTTCTAATCGTGTTGCACATTTCATCTATGGTTTGAAGGATCGTGTCTGGCCAAATTTTGTGTGTCACTTCCGCTTGTTCAAATTATCAGTGGATTATTCTTGGAAAGGATCTGATTGGCATCTGGATGAAGTGATTCCGGAGGTTTCTGCACGATCGCCTATGGCTATCAGAAGTCCTTTAGGGTTTTTACATAAGAGTGCACAAGGAGACACCTCATCTAGAGCGGAATTGGCCAAATTCAATCTTGTTCCCTCTGATATCAGCAGTATGTCTATGTCTGATCAGGATTTGGATATCCATAATTTGAGGAAAATCAATCTTCTAATGAAGCTCTAGTTTCGGGCGTCTCCTCGGATAAGATAGTTTTTGGCATCCTTCATGCGCGTATCAATCGGGACAATCTTCATGTTATTGGTAAATGTTTCTCTGGACGTACTTTTACTACTTTATCATGGAATTTAATCGCAGATGCAAAGCTTGAGGAAGTTCTTAACTTATGGCAAGCTGGTTATTCCAATGATACTATTCAATCGGTACTTGATATCTCTTCTCTGCCTACTAAGGAATTTATATTCAACAAGCTTCATATTTGTTTGATATGCGGGAGACGAGGTCATTTTGCCGAGCATTGCAATGATATGATTTTGCTAAATAATCAGCCCCCTAAGGAAAATGGTGAGACTTCACACGTGGAAAATTTATCTGGGTGCGCAAAATGCAGGACCATGGGTCATGTTTCTTCCAAGTGCTCTGTTGATAATAGATGTTGCAATATCTGTGGTGTGAGAGGGCACGTCCATTGGAATTGCCTGTCACGTACACGTTCGTTCGAACGTGTTACTTGGAGAAAGAAAGAATAGATTTCGGGGAAGAACAGTTATGTTGGCTCTCCGATATTCATTAGGGAAAAAAGATTTGGCGCACAAAATCTGGGAATCCGGCCCAACAAACAAGGAATAAGAGGCAAATTTGGATAGTCAAGCGAAATGGAAGGGAGATGGCAGATTCTTTTGTTAGTCATACCGAAAATACCCCGGATGTTTCGCCTCCTTACCGACCTATCAACAACCTCCAGATTCCCAAGGCCACGGTTTCTGCTCTGTTTCGCCCGTCACCTTGTGCTCCTGAGCTCTCCTCCACCCCTCTCCTCGAGCTTTCCTCCACCCGAAACCTAGCGCCTCCTATGGTGAACCTACCAGTGCTGCCCTATCAGTTTGTGCCGGGGGAGATGGACATTCAGCATGGTCCGGAAGGAAGGCTGCAACGCAACATGGTCGTTGTTGATGATCCGCCGCTGGATCACTTGCAACATGCGCTTGTGATGGTGGTGCCGCCCCCTGGAGATCTACAACGAGAAGCTGTCCTTGCGGAGGTCCGAAGAGTTCTTCGTGATGATCATGGCGCGCCTACTGTTGAGGGTGAGATCTATCCTTTCTGCGTGGGTTTGATTCGCTTTAATGATAGTGTTGTTAGAGATACGATGATTAGTAGAGGAGAGCAACCTCTAGATGAGCATTCAAACTTTTATCTGCTGCGCCATGATGAAGGACCAAATATGGGTAGACCAGTCATTGAAAGAGATGCGTGGGTCATGTTGCTTGGTTTTCCCCTGAACTATCAAACAGAGCACTACATCATTAAGGCAGTGTCATGTTTTGGAAGGTGTATGTATTGACACCGCCCTGGTCACCGTAAGTCACGTGTGCTAGTTCGTGTTCTGATTAATGAACTTGCTCAAGTGCCTTTCAGTCTTGTGGTTAAGAGATTCACTGACATCAGTGGGCTAGGCACATCCTAGTCAGTCCCTGTTTATGTGCTCAATGGCAGAAATCCTAGTCAGGGGCTTGTGGGGGATGAGGAGGCACCGCCTCCTTTGGGTGCTTCCCCACATCCTGAACATCTCCCCTTTCTAAATGCTATGCAGTAGCAGCAGCATGATGCACAAGTTTGGCAGCTCCAGAATGCTGCCAATGCATGGGGGGCTGCTCCACAACCCCCTCCACCGCAGCAGGGCTGGGGCGAATGGCCAGTGCTTCCTCCAGTTCCACTTGTGTATCAAGGCTTTAGTTACAGAAGCTGCACTGGTTATGATGGGCCCTCTATGATGGATGGGATTCAAACTGTTGATTCTGGTTTTGACGATGGGCTGTGACTTTGGAATGAACATATTGCAATGGTTGAAGATGTGGCAGACCGTTTTGTTCAGGGTAGCCCTACTGGTGCTAATGAGGACATCAGGTGCCCTATCTTTTCAACAGACGAATGCTCATGATGTGGTTTTGGAAGTTCCTGATGAAGAGGAGAATTGGCTTTCTTTCATGATCTGCTTTTACTGCACTGTGTTCACCCCTCGACTCTGTTGGGTCTCTGAAGAAGACAATGAGACTAATGCTTGGTTTTCATTCGCTGAGGGTTTATAGAATACTCTGGTGGATCTTGTGGGAAGGGCCTGCTTCTCTTACTTCCCACTTTAACCTTTTGCTCCGGGCACAGATGTTATTTGCTTTCCTCAAGAGGCTTGGTCGATCTGCTGTGATTTTGTGGCTGCTCAAATGCATAAAGCTTGTTAACTGATCGGTGCTAATTTCATGGTTGTGGAAGAAAAAAGTCAAGAGATTAACTGTCCACTCATGGATTCACAACTTGAGATGATGGATATGGATGCGGCTACTAACAAGAGAAAGCGCAGAATGACTACGACGCTCGATGTATCTGAAGTCAGGCGCAGTGTGCGCGCTACTAGGTACCAGGGTTTTAAACCTCCCTCTTTGGCAGACACTAAACGTAAACCCTCACATGTCAAACCGAGGAGGATTCCAGATATACTGGAGCTACAGCATGGCAAGAACACTGAAGAAACTCCGGCCTCCACTCAAGTCCCTCCCCTCACTACCATTGAAACTCTGCAATATTTGGGAACAACTCAGTGTGCCATTCCACAGGAAGAGCTCACCAAGGAGAAGCTTCTGGGGCCTCTCAAGGGATTGGAGAAGGATGAGGCCTGGGCCTTTTTATTTCACTATCTATTTCTGCTAAGTTGTGGAATTTCTTAGAAGTCTCCTGAACTTATTTGGTTCCTTTCTAATATCTATGGGCTGTGCGATGGACCTGAGAGGATAATGTTCACTGATTGGATGGACAGTTTAAACATAGAACCGGAAGATCTTTGGCTTTTCATGGGTGACTTCAACTTCATGCGCTCTCTGGAAAACAGAAACTTACCAGGTGGAAATGTGGATGATGTGATCAAGTTTAATGAGATTATCATTCATCTTGGTTTGCTGGAAATTCCAATCAAAAGAAGGAGGTACACTTGGAGTAACATGCAAGAAACTCCTTTACTAGAGCAATTAGACTAGTTTTTTTCTTCTCCCGAATGGATTTTAAAATTCCCCAATACAATTGTGAAACCTCTTGCCCGTCCAATCTCGGATCATGTGCCTTGTATTCTTTCTGTGGAAACTTCGATCCCAAGATCTAAACTTTTCAGATTTGAAATTTTTTGGCCCTCTCATCCTGGTTTTTTGGAGGTGGTGAAATCATCATGGAATGCTCCCATTAAAACTTCCTCCAGTGCCACAAGAATCTCTGCAAAATTAAAGAGGTTGAGGTATGCCTTAAAAAATGGAGCAAATCGATCTCTAAGCTGAAACTATTAATTGAAAACTGTAATAGAATTTTGCTCCAAATAGACAACCTTGAGGATCTGGGGCAGCTATTTATCCCTGAAGCCAATTTTAGAAAAATTCTAAAAGAACATCTTTTACGTTTGCTTAAATATCAAAGTGAGTACTGGAAAAAAACGTTGCACGTTTCAGTGGGCTGTCCAAAGTGAGGAAAATACTAAATATTTTCAAGCTCGTGCAACTGAAAGACTGCGGAGAAATGCCATCACAAATCTAGTATTATATGATGGCCTCTTGACAGAAAACCATGATGAAAAGGCAGCAACGTTTTATGATTGCTTTAAGAAGAGAATGGGGGTGTCATCACAGCCTGTCTATGATTTTGAGCTTGCAGACTTAGTCCAAAAATGTCAGGGTCTGGAAGAACTTTCAATACCATTTACGAAAGAAGAAATTGACAATGTGATCAAAATCATTCCAACTGATCGTGCACCAGGGCCTGACGGTTTCAATGGGCTCTTTCTTAAAGTTTGTTGGGATATAATTAAAGAAGACTTTTACATTCTATGTGAGGACTTCTGGCAAGGGACAATCAATTTGCAATGTTTGAACACGTCTTTGATCACACTAATACCGAAGAAGCTAACGCCTGAGTCGGTCAATGATTATAGACCAATCTCCTTGTTAAACTGTCTGCTCAAAGTTATAACAAATATTCTCTCTGAAAGACTTCAACGCTGGATTCTAAAGGTAGTGCATCGTAACTAGTATGGATTCATTAAAACTAGGACAATTCAAGATTGTCTCGGTTGGGCCTTCGAGTACTTACATCAATGTAAACAGTCAGGCAAGGAAATTGTGATTCTAAAACTAGACTTCGAGAACGCATTCGACACGATGGAACATTCTTTCATTTTGAAAATGCTGGAGTGCAAGGGTTTTGATGATAGGTGGTGTATGTGGATTAAGATGTTGCTGCAGTCAGGATCTTCATCAATTCTTCTAAACGGTATTACCCGGCACAGAATTCCAGTGTAAGCGGGGTGTGCGACAAGGGGACCCAATTTCCCCCTTGCTATTTGTGCTAGCGGCAGATTTATTGCAGTCTTTAATTAATAAAGCCTGGCTGGATGGTTTGATCTCACTTCCAATTAATTAACCTGCTTTCGAGGATTATCCAATCATACAATATGCTGACGATACATTAATCATTCTCCTAGCAAATCAACAAGAGCTGCAGACAATTAAAGACATTCTTGATTCTTATGCCCGGGCAACTGGTTTGAAAATTAATTACGCTGTCTCAATTAATGCCAATCAATGTAAATGCTCAAAAAACTCTGGATCTGGCCAATGCTCTTGGATGTCAAGTTGGTGAGATGTCGTTTACCTATCTAGGTTTGCCCCTTGGTACAACAAGACCCACTGTTAGAGATTTAATGCCTTTGGTCGACAGAATTGAGTGAAGGTTGACAGGAACATCTATCTGGTTATCCTACGGGGAGCAAGTACAACTGATTAACTCCGCGCTTTTGTCACTACTATCTTTTGCAATGTGTGTCCTGAAACTCCCACTCAAGCTGATTGATACCTCTGATAGAGCTAGAAGACACTATTTATGGAGTAAAGAAGTGGACAGGGATGCTAAAACCCACTCCTTGGCTGCTTGGGAGAGGGTTTGTCGCCCAAAGAAAAAAGGGGGTCTTGGAATTTTAAACCTGCAAATCGAAAACAATGCTCTACTGCTCAAGTACTTGCATAAATTCATTCACAAACAGGACGTCCCCTGGGTAATGCTAGTTTGGAATACCCATTATGATGATACACCTCCTCATGCGAAACCACCTTGTGGTTCTTTTTGGTGGCGTGATGTTTTCTCTCTGATGGATATATACCGTGGGATTACCTCCTGTATACCGGCCGCGGGGGACACGGTTCTCCTTTGGAAAGATGTTTGGATCAAGGAAAGACCACTGATGGACTCCCATGAGCATCTTTTTTCATTTGCTAACAACGAGGACATCTCATTGGCGCAGTACTACAACAACAATGATCACGCGGACAACTTTATGCTTCCTCTGTCAATGGAAGCCAGATCAGAACTGGATAATTTACAAGAGATCATGGACGGAATCAATCTGGAAACTATGGCGACTGATGAGTGGATCCTTTGCTGGGGTGATGCTGATTTTAAACCGAAGAAATTCTACAATTTCATGTCCAGAAATATATTGGCTCCCCAATGCATCACCTCGATTTGGAAGACAAAATGTATCATGAGACATAAAGTGTTTGCTTGGTTGATGTTGCATGACAGGGTCAATACAAGAGATTTGCTGCTGAGAAGGCACTTTAATATTGGAGAAAATCATAATTGTCCAATGTGCAATATGGAGGTTATAGAAACAAATGCACATCTATTTTATGAATGTCCATTTGCTGCAAAGTGGTGGGAAGTTGTGGGCATGGATTGGGAGAATGACCCCGACATACAACACAAGTATGAGAGAGCTAGGGCAAGGTGGCAGGGACCTTTGTTCAAAGAGATAACTGTATTAACCTCCTGGAATATTTGGAAGCAACGCAACAGAGAGATCTTTGATGGAGAGGCGGCCACGCATGCTGATTGGCTGAGGAAGCTCAAGGAAGATTTTGTGATCCTGGGTTATAGGATCAACCCTCAAAATTTAACCTTTTTAGAAGGCTTTAGCAACTCTTTATCTTTGTGATACCTGGTTTACATAGGCTAGTTTAGCACCTTCTGAACTCTTGTTAAAGCCATGTAAAACAACCCTTATATGTAATGTTAACCAATGGTTAACATATTAAAGAAATAAAGAAAAAAGCAATAGTATGAGGCTCTCCTACTGTTTTCACTGGTCAAAAAAATATTTGAGGCTTCAGGAGACTCGATCATCCTTCTATGATGGTGAGCCTATGCCTTAGAAGAAGGACGACAAGCCTACGCCATCAACAAAACCATCAACTTCTTCACCAACAAAGGAGACATAATCACATGGGTATGGGAACTCCCCTTAGCAACTGCCAAGCTTGGGGGAGTGCCCCGGTATCGTATCACCATCACTTTTATCTTTACCATTTTCCTTAGTTCGATCATTTTGGTAATATCTTGATCTAGTAGAATAAAAGCTTTTAGTATGATCTAGTTGTGAGTTTTGCTTTACGATCCCTCTATGTAATCAAGTCCGTGAGCTATATAATAAAGATTAGTGTTGAGTCAAGGGCTTGATTCTTTTGCCATGATCCTAAGTGAATAAAAGAAAAGAGAAATAAATAAAAAGCAACAAAGAGATCATATGGATCTTATCAAGAGTAATGAGCTCACAGAGAAAAATTATGATGAATAAAAGTTGTTGAGGGTTGACAAACATAGTTTTGGTCATCGTTGCAATTAATAGGACGTAATAAAGAAAGAGAGGTCTTCACATATAGATACACTATCTTGGACATCTTTTATGATTGTGAGCACTCATTAAAATATGACATGCTAAAGATGTCGGGGGTTTGGTGCGACATATGCCAACAGATGGCTTATCATGGTGGGGGCGAGTAGAATGTCGCCGGTGCCTGGAAACGGGATGAGGCG
>NW_024120767.1:0-9742 GCF_003073215.2 Triticum urartu
AGGGTCCATCCTTCTCGCATTGCGGGATCTCCGGCCGGAGCTTCACGGCGGCCCTAGACGGCGTGGTTCTTCAGGCGGAGATGGGCACCGGGGCGGTGGCCGCGAAGGCGGCACGAGCAACTGGTTTGGGGTGCTCGGTGTGGCTCAACTACTCATCTCCGCGTGGTCCTTGGTTTCTTTTTGCTCTCAGATGATGTTCTGCCGGTTGCCGACCCTCATGGATCTGGTCGTTGACAAGTTCCGGAATGTTCCGCCAAAGATCTTTATTGGGTGCTTGACGCCTGTAGATTGCCCGGTCGGATGGGATTCAGTCGTGTGCGCCCCTATTTCAGCCCGAGTGGCTTCGGGAGGGTGTGACGCGAAGCTTCATTGTCTGTTGACATTATGGGACACGTCGGTATTTCGATTTCCATGATGAATACAGTCGTGGAGAACGTCATGATGGCTGAGGTCTGAGGCCTTGTAATGGCGTATCGAGTCTTCATGGCGATGTGGACTTTGTTTGGTGATTCGTGATTCGTACAATGGCATCGGCAAGTGGGGCGGCAACACAAGCAAAGTAAAGAGTCTTAGCTTTCAGGGTGAAAACCCAAGGTCTGGCATTAATTGGTTGTGCCTGGCAGTGACCTTATTGAAGGCATTGCTTTGAGAGCGGGAATCTTCTCCAGGGTGAAAAACTAAGATCTAGGATCGGACAATGGCGGTGCTTGTGCACAATTTTCTTTTTGGAGGCGTCACTTTTGGAGAACTTGGACTTCGGATGTTGTCTAGGTGGTGGTTCATGCTGCAGTCACAAGGAATTGGTCATTGTAGCGGGATCTTTCTTTCTTCTTCTTTTTTTGGTTGTGTGCTTCCCGTAGGGGGCAAATGGTGCAACCCACGAGCATTGTAAGGGATGTCATAGCTTTTCTATTTGGTGTGTTGGTGTCGGATCTCTTAATTGGCCCACCAATCTCTGACGGAATCCTCGATGTGCCAATCCGAAGTTTCGAAGTCAATCAAGTGCAACCAATCATTAACCATGTTTCAAGGTGAAACAACATTTGTAAAAGAGGCGTGGATCGAATTCCTGGACTTGCTTGCATAGACGATAAATATCACAATTATGCTATCCATGTTTGGCCAATGAAGGTCCATGATGAAGGTAGCCAAGGAGAAATGGTATGGTGCACCTGATGGCCAAAAGGAAGGGAGGAAAAGAATATTCACGCTTATACTATGTAGTGAAAACTAAACATATGTTGTGCTCTATGGATTTGAAAAAATAAAATAAGTGACACGCACGTACTTTATTTGTTATTCCGTGGCAATCAAGTGCAACCAATCATTAATCATGTTTCAAGGTGAAACGACATTTGTAAAAGAGGCATGGATCGAATTCCTGGACTTGCTTGCATAGAGGATACATATCACAATTATGTTATCCATGTTTGGCCAATGAAGGTCCATGATGAAGGTAGCCAAGGAGAAATGGTATGGTGCACATGATGGCCGAAAGGAAGGGAGGAAGAGAATATTCATGCTTATACTATATAGTGAAAAACTAAACATATGTTGTGCTCTATGGATTTGAAAAAATAAAATAAGTGATACACACGTACTTTGTTTGTTATTCCGTGGCAACGCACGGATATTTAGTTAGTTATTATACATGCCAACTAAGAGGTTAGCTGTAGATTACATAACAACTTTTTATAACCGACCGTTGACTGTATTATTAACCATGTTCTTACGTGCGTCTGCATCGTTGGCTACTCTACACCTGCGTGCGCGTACGTGGGATGGGCCCCTCGACTCCCCCCTTTCCCTCAGAGCCGGCCCTGCAGACAACATATCCAATCATTGACAATCCAACATGGACCTGGTGCGGTTGTAGTGATTAGAGTTGTCAATCAAATCCAAAAGTTTATGTGTCCGTAATTTGTCTTGTAGTAGAACTTTGGTCACTCCAGCCAAGCATGCCCAGTTGAGTCCGCTCTTCAATCTTTCAGGGTGAACGCCTGCACACGCTGATTTCTAAACTTTGCCATCTACTCGTGAGGTCTGAAATGAAATTCAAAGATTTCGTGTCCTAATTCAGAGAGAGGCGAGACATAGACCAGGGTCGTTGTGAGGATAGCCAGCAGGAAGGCAGGCCGCGCATTGGCCTGCATCGCGCACGCGAGAGAGAAGCCGTCGGCCGTGCTGTTCCACCTAGCACCGGAGTTACTCTCACGACGTTGCAGCCACTTCGCGTTGCTGCTCCTCCTGCTGGTGCGGGTGGCGAGCAAGAGGCGAGGCGGCCGGAGCCGAAAGCGCTGGAAGTCGACCATGGAGGCGCTGCTGCTCCTCCTGACACTTGACTTGACGCAATCTCGCATCCCGCCAACTCCGACGCATGGGCCTCACCACTACCTTGCACTTCCTCAACTCCCGTCAAATACGTTCCGCGTCCGTAACAAAGGCGATGGACCCGCGGTGGCGAACGATGTTGGGTGGCTCTCTCTTTCCGGACTAAGGTAGACGAAGTATAAGATAGCAGAGTTTTCCTTTTTACAGCCTTTTTCTCCTTTATCTTAAGGGCAATGCTAGGCGGCCGGTCCAATCCTAGCCGTCAGATCGGCCTGTCCTGATCTGTTGGATCTTTATCCAAATCAGGTCATCTTCTTCCTCTCGCGAGCGCGAACGGGAAAAGGAACCCCGTCTCACCGGCCGCACGCGATTCCCCTCGTCGCCACCTCCTCGCCTGCCCTCCCCGTCTTTGATCGCCGCCCATCTTCGCCGGCCGCCCTGGTTGCCGGTCCCAGCCCTCGGCGGCCGTCCTCGTCACCGGCTTCGCCCATGCAACAGCCCATCCATGCGGTTGTAGCTTTCCGTGGCAACCGTTGTAGCTCCGATGGCGACGACCGGAGCTCACCGGCGTGCTCACCGGTGTGCTCGCCGGCGCTCATCCCCCGCTTGCAACAAAAAAATCGAGCGCCCAGGGAGATGCCCAGTGCTGCAACCTACGACGAAAAAAGCTACAATCGGTGACGAAAAAAGATTCAACCAGCTATGGAAAAAGTTTCAAATCGTATGACGGAAAACTATGAACGACCAAAGAAAAGTTACAACCGGTGACAAAAAAAGCTTCATCTGACGACGAAAAAAGCTTCATCCGACAATAAAAAAGCTTCAACTGTGAAGCCGTAAGCCATGGATGACAAACAAAAAAGCTACAACCGGCGGTTGCAAAAGCTACAACCAACATTGAAAATGTCACACCGTCGTAGCAAAATGCCGGTTCCAACACAAAAACAATGTAGCATATCCAACATGCCCACACCCGGCACCACTCGTGACTTTCTCCCCCTCGCCGATCGCCGGTTGAAGCTTTTCACACGTACAATTGAAGCATTTCTGTTAGGGGTTGCAACTTTTCTGATTTGCATGGTGTCTAGTTGTAGCTTTCTCTCTCAATGGTTGGAGCTTTTTCCAACTACAGTTGAAACTTTTCTAGCAATGGTTGTAGCTATTCTCTTTTTAGCAGCGCTTGGGCAAGGCTTTTTGTGTCATTTCGGTTGAAGCTATTTTCATTGAAGGTTGTAGCATTTCATGTCAACGGTTGTACCTTTGTGGCGATGGCGCTGACTGCTTGTAGCTTTCTCAACATCCGGCTGAAGCTTTCCATCAAGGGGGATGAAGCTTTTTTGTAAACGGTTGGAACATGAGGGGGTGCGATGGTTTCTGCAGAAGCCTTTGGTGTTGCCCATCGCCGCCCGGCGAGGCAAAAGCACGAGGCGTGTGGGAGTTGCAACCGCCGGGAATGGAATTGGTCAATGGCCTTACTGCATCCAATGGCGAACGGGGTGAGATCTACATCCATGGCCGCGCGGGGATTCGATGTTCCATGGCCGACGGCGAGCTCCTCAACCGTTGCAGTGATGAAGGCAGGAGATGCGGGCGTCGGCGCTGCGTGTTGCAACGATGGGCGCAGGAGACGAGGATGGGGCGAGATCCGCGGAGCTGCGAGACGGGGATGAGGCGAGATCCGCGGAATAACGCAGAAGGACTAGTCAACTCGGGTCCACCACACCATGTGGTTGCTTGCGAGTGGGTTGCGCGTGCGCGCGTGGACTGGACCGGCCGAAGCTTCCGCCGGCACACCGTGTCCAAACATTTACCTTATCTTAAGCTGGACACCACGCTCTACAAACACAAGCAAGCCAACCGGCCGCAACACAGAACGCAGATTTACACAGCATAGGCGTAGGAGTCCTGTTATCTGGCGCGTCCACTCCCGTGGTATGTCTCGAGATGCACGTCGGCTCACGGTCGCTAATATTTGCCATTATCAGTAGCGTGCGGGTGTTAGTCAGGCTTGATTTTTTTTGAGACAATGTTAGTCAGGCTTAATGGGTCTTGCGCCTGAACCACAGGCTATAGGCTAGGCCTGCGATGCGTTTGTTTTTTCTGACGACATAGATGCCCGGCACAGATGTGACAACACACAGCCCGCACCGCCCACACAAATTGAATCAGAGTCTGTAGACAAATGAGGAATGCGTAGCGACCAGGCCCGTGGGCAGA
Source organism: Triticum urartu (assembly GCF_003073215.2). NCBI lineage: Eukaryota > Viridiplantae > Streptophyta > Magnoliopsida > Poales > Poaceae > Triticum > Triticum urartu. Next base: position 4,549 of record NW_024120767.1, read on the forward strand.
TTTCCCATCGTTAGAGAAATAAGGCCTTCCATGCGATGGACTCCGAGCAGGAGGGAGAGGGAAGGCCTTCAATGGCGATGGACTCGAGCAGGGCGATGGACTCGAGCAGGGCGATGGAAGAAGGCCTTCAATGATGATGGACTACGAGCAGGGCGATGGATTCAGCTCCCTACAATTAAGGTTTGGGCGCAGAACTACGAATTCACTTCCGCCGTGCAGTTTCTTCCACTTCACCTTTCACCGCCGTTGCCCCATCTGTTCATAACCTGCTGATCCAACCTTCGTCCCATCAGTTTTGCATCATTGAACACGGACGGAGGAAGAAACGAGTGTACAGATCGTGTTCTACAAGTGCTTGATCTAAACATTCCCCCTGATTGCAGTGACCCAAGGTAACTTTAATACTTTATTCACCACATCTCATACGCCCATGCAATCAGCATATAACTCCCCATCTGGACTCCAAATTTGTGATGGCCCGATTTTCTGGTGTGATTCAGCACGGAACTGCCGCGTTACGATGCTGTCGACATTGAGCCCACGCCTAATTTAGATTCATCAGATTTAATCTTCAACGGCGGCTGGAAACGGAGGTGTGCAAGTCCAATCCATCTCATGAATCCCTTTTCTGAATATCTTTGCTTCATACAATCGCCTTGGCATTTCTCTTTGGTGCTATCTTTATATGCGGTCTTTAGATTTGTGCACTAGCTGGTCCGGGGGATGAAATTTTCGTTTTCTATTTGTAGAAGTTACCCCGTTCATCATGTGAAATTCGTGTAATGAATCTAGCTATGCTACTCATGAGTCATGACCCATTCAGCATCTCTCTTACCATGTCCTTCAGGAACAGAGGCAAGCATGGCCCAGAGTGCCGTAGGGCGCCCTCTAAAATGTCGGCAATAGAGCAACGCCTGTATCAATTCAAAGACCGTAAGGGAGCAGAAATATTCGAGCCTACTGTTGGAACAACATTTGACTCCAGCCAAGAAGCATACGAATTTTATAATCTGTACTCATGGGAATGTGGATTCGGTATTCGTCATGGGAAGAGCAGAACTAACACAAACAACTATAGGAGCATGCACGAGCTGGTCTGCCAGTGCGCGGTACTCATTCATGACTTTTCTTCATAGTATCCTTGCAAAATTAAGTAGATCATATTCACATTCCCGTGACCATGACAAATCACATATTATGATGTGTTTTGAACTTTCAGGACAAGGCGAGAAAGGAAAACACATCATCATGCAAAACTGATTGCAAGGCAATGATCAAATTGCTTCGTACAAAGGTATGTGAGTGCAATCGTCAAAGAACACAACCATCGGTTGTCATTGGGATATGATGCGAAGATGCAGTGGAATTCGCACAATCATATTGACGCAATATCACGGGATTTCATAAAAAATCTCCGTGAGAATAACATCAGTATAAATAAGGTCTATAACATACTGGGCAGACTTGGAGCTGGTCCGCAAGCTGTGCCATACCGCAAGCAGTTGCTGCGTACATTGTGCTCCAGGTACTCCCAGGAAACTATAAAAGAGGACCTGTCCAAAACAATGAGTCTCCTGCAAGAGATGAAGGCTCAGGACAACAACTTGAAGGTGGAGGTTGATGTGGATGCAGAGGGACGAGTTGATGTGGATGTAGGGCAAATTTCATATGTTGCTGCTGTTATGATGTTCATATGAAGCCAAGGTGTTCATATGAACCCTAGATTTGTTTAGGATAGTAGGAATTTTTTTAGCATTTAGGAAAAAATTAGCAATTTTTTTAGGAAATTAGCTAGGGTAAATTTGTATGAAAATGCCTAAACAGTAATTTCATTTAGCTTTAAATTAACAAAGGGCATATAAATAATAGTAGCATTTAGCTTTAAATTAATAGAGGCTATAAACAAAAAACAGTAGCATTTAGCTAAAAAATATATTTGGACTATGGACCTGAATCTGGTCCAAATTTCATTGAAATGAAATTTGAATTATTTGGACTATGGACCTGAATATTTTTGGAGTAATTGACTGTAGGTACTAAGGTCTTGCTGTGGAAATTTTGATGAGGTCAGAAGGGTTAGAGAAAATGGAGTTCCTTTGCAATTTCTAATAAGGTCAAGTATTGTTGGAATATTTGCTGTAAAACAATTTGGATGAAAAGAAAATAATGTGTGTGTGTGTGTGTGTGAGAGAGAGAGAGAGAGAGAGAGGAATAGCTAGAACATAATTTGGATTCTGTCCTACGCAGAGAAATGTTTAGTGAGGTCATTTTTGCAAAGGTTTTTGGTTGTTTAAAAGACCACTATTTTTCAAGGAAAATAATTCAGGCAAGTTTTATTTTAAAGCCGATCCCTTTCTAGACTTTTAGATTTAAACAAAAAACAAAAGCATTTAACTATAAATAAAAACAGTAGCTGTGGCATTTAGCTATAAACAAAAAAATAGAATTGTTTTTCTTTTCAAAAACTTGGTTAAAGTAATTGTTGCTATATAAACGAAAAACAAGATTGATGTTATATGATATATGTCATTGATGTTCATTTGCAAATTCGATTATTGTTGATTATATCTTTCAATTGAAGTGGTCATGTTATATCTTTTCATTGAAGTGGTTCGATTGTGCCCAAGTGGCCTTTTGTTGTTTGCAGAGAATGAAGCCGAGTGGACTATGTTTTGCCGGAATGTTGATTCATTTCCATTCCAGCAAATTTCAGGTGCTCGATTTGTCCACTTTGTAGCAAAGGTCATGCCGAAATTTTCTGTGAATTTCGGCATGACTTGAGCTACAAACTAGGATATATCGAGTGCTCGGGGTTTGCCGCACCGGGAATGAATCGACATTCCTGCAAAACATAGACCTTTTTTTATGTCATTATTCATTTTATTAGGTCTAGAATTAATTGACTAGATTTAATCATAGGAAACATGACTAGCGACGATGAAGGACAGGGTTCTGGTGATTGCAACGTCTACGAGGCGGCAGACGCCTTTTTGAACCTTCTCGAGGAGCAATGGTTGTTGCAGTGCCCACTTGTCAGATCTGAGACTGAGACCGAGACCGGCGCAGAGACCGGCGAAGTCGGTATAGAACCGAAACCGAAGAGGACACGGCGCCCAAACCAGCTCAACACTACTAGACTGGTGGTCACGAAGGTGGACTTCGGCAATTTTGAGCCAAAAGAGCCTGTGAAAGCACGCGCGTGCTACGACAATCAAATAGGCTGCATCCTACGGGCAATCGCCACCATCAACGATGAGAAACTAAAGAAGATACCAAATATGGAGCACTCCCTCCTAAAGAAGCTGCACCAGGTATTCTTGTTCCTGGGCCGGGATGAAATCAAATACACTCGACCGCAACAAGACCAGACAACGAAGAAGATAAACAAACACGCCATGGGCAAGTTTAGCAGCGCATTGTCCGCATGGAAAGTAAGCGTGAAACATCAGATCATGGTCAAAACGGAACCCTACTCCGAGATTGTAAAGGATAATCCGACAATTACAGAAGAGCAGTTTGAAATATTCAAGGCGAATTGATGGCTTAGTAGCATGAGTACTCAGGGTTTGAGTGTGATGAGTTGGTGCCTAAATTGCCGGAGGATGAACATATTATAGGCTCACTTCCAGTAGCAAAGAAGCATAGGAAGAGACAGAGGAAAGGCAAATCTGCTTCTATGATCCAGCCGCCTCCGCAGCCTCGGGTTCAAGACCGTATACCTATCATAGGTGCGGTAAAATGGCATATCCCGGTGATCTGATCCTACCTAAGGCCGCGGTAGAGGCCATATACGATGATCTAAGGAGGCTTCATGACGATGTGCTGTGGAGAAAGAAAATCTTGATCGCCTCGAAAAATCCAGGATACCCGCTATACGTCGTGAACGTGCTGCAGCAAAAGTTGTACATCAACACATTCCCCGCAGAGAAGTTCTTCATTCGATTCGATTACATCTTCGACATGTTTCACTTGAAAAAGCTGGATTTTACGTTTGTTCGCCTTTTTGTCTTATACATGAACTACATCATCAGGATTGAGCAGATACCTTATATCTGTGTCGCTGACCCGTACTTCACGCACAAGGGCTTCTTGGCAGTCTGCCCAAATCACCGTTGAGGGAGTCCTGGATTAGGGGGTATCCGGACAGCCGTATTATATCCTTTGGCCGGACTGTTGGACTACGAAGATACAAGATTGAGGACTTCGTCCCGTGGCCGGATGGGACTCTCCTTGGCGTGGAAGGCAAGCTGGACAATACGGATCTGTAGATCTCCTTCCTTGTAATCGACTCTGTGTAACCCTAGCCCCCTCCGGTGTCTATCCAACCCGGAGAGTTTAGTCCGTAGGACCAACAACAACAATCATACCATAGGCTAGCTTCTAGGGTTTAGCCTCTCTGATCTCGTGGTAGATCAACTCTTGTACTACTCATATTATCAAGAACAATCAAGCAGGACGTAGGGTATTACCTCCATCAAGAGGGCCCGAACCTGGGTAAACATCATGTCCCCTGCCTCCTGTTACCATCCGCCTAGACGCACAGTTCGGGACCCCCTACCCGAGATCCGCTGGTTTTGACACCGACATTGGTGCTTTCATTAAGAGTTCCTCTATGTTGTCAGCGTTAGGCTGGATGGCTCCTTCAATCATCGATAGCGATGCAGTCCGGGGTGAGACTTTTCTCCTCGGACAGATCTTTGTATCCGGCGGCTCCGCACTGCAGGCCAACTCGCTTGGCCATCTGGAGGAGATCGAGAGTTACGCCCCTGGCCACCAGGTCAGGTTTGGAAGCTTAAACTACACAGCCGACATCCGCGGAGACTTGATCATCGACGGATTCGAGCCCCTGCCGAGCGTGCCACACGATCACGATGAGCATGATTTAGCTCTGCCATCGGACAGTGTTCAGGAGACCGCACCGGCACAAGTATCAACCTTACCCCTCACAGGAGCCGTGACGCCTAACTGCCGGACTCTTCCCCAGCCACGAACTCTGAACCGCCTGCGTCCGTGCCTATCGAATCCGACTGGGCGCCGATCATGGAGTTCACCTCTGCGGATATCTTTCTGCACTCGCCCTTCGGCGACATACTGAATTCATTAAAGTCTCTCTCCTTGTCAGGAGAGTCCTGGCCGAACTATGTCCGGCAGGATTGGGATGCGGATGACGAAGAAATTCGCCACCCACCCACCA
>NW_024120768.1:0-11197 GCF_003073215.2 Triticum urartu
TGGGGGTGGGGGAGAGGGGTGGCCGGCCCTAGGGTGGGCAGCCTATGCGAAAATTCGGCAGTCAGGTATCTGGCCTCCCTTAACTTCTTCATGTCCTCCTCCGTGACAGAGGAGGGCATCCACCGGCCCTGAAGGCTGGATCCGGACATGATTGAAGGTCCGAAGCACCTGACCTGGACTTTGGGTGTTAGAACTCAAGGTGGGGGAAGGATTCGATTGAGCACGGGAGGGAAAAAAGTAAAAGCCTTGTCCCTTTATAAAGAGGGTGAATGTCAAGCGTCCTCCTCGTGGCCGTTTGGGACTTGCCTAAAATCTAGGACTCCTAGGCACGGTTGGGTTACCCACGTCCGTATTGATGAGAATCCCGTAATAAGGGGAACACGATCTCTGCTTTGACAAGACGTGTCAAGACCGCCTCGCGTTATGTGTGGGGCTGGTTAAGAAAAAACGGTTCAAATAATTACCAGGCCGTGGCGTGATGTCATACTACCAAAACGTGTCAGCAGATTAGATTTGTGGTAATATTATTCTCTCTACGGTGGTATGTGAAACTTATTTTGTAGGGTCGGACACTATCCTTGTATTAAAATTCTTCCGTTGCATTCGGAGGAGGAACCTGCCTTGAAATGCCGAAGACAACACTGCACGCCGGACTCATCGTCATTGAAGCCTGGTTCAGGGACTTCTGAGGGAGTCCTGGATTAGGGGGTATCTAGACAGCCGGACTATATCATTTGTCCGGACTGTTGGACTATGAAGATACAAGATTGAAGACTTCGTCCCGTGTCCGGATAGAACTCTACTTGGCGTGGAAGGCAAGCTAGGCGATACGGATATGTATATCTCCTCCTTTGTAACCGACCTTGTGTAACCCTAGCCCCCTCCGGTGTCTATATAAACCGGAGGGTTTTAGTCCGTAGGACAACATACAATCATACCATAGGCTAGCTTCTAGGGCTTAGCCTCTCTGATCTCGTGCTAGATCAACTCTTGTAATACTCGTATCATCAAGAACAATCAAGCAGGGCGTAGGGTTTTACATCCATCAAGAGGGCCCGAACCTGGGTAAACATCGTGTCCCCTGCCTCCTGTTACCATCCACCTTAGACGCACAGTTCGGGACCCCCTACCCAAGATCTGCCGGTATTGACACCAAAAGCTCCCAACAAGCAAAAGAAGAACAAGGAATTCTTTTTGGATTTTCTTTTTAATGTTACTACTAAGCATGCATAGAAAGTAAACTAACTACAATTATTTTTTTGGTTTTTGCTAAAGTTTTTCAAACACATAAGAAGAAAGCATGAAAAATAAATTTAAACATGGATGTATGCAACTCAACAGTTCAATTCCTTGTTTGTTTCAGGCATAGTTAATTTTCTCTTTTCAATTGCTTTTATTTATCCTCAGTTAATGAGATGCCCAAATAATCATGCCTGATGTTTGGTACTTGTATCACTATTAATTGACATAATTAAAGGCCTTACCATTTAATTACTCTGCCGAAGTGTGCCTGAAGCTTTGAAGTCTATTAACCAACTATTATTGCATGAGGCTCACAATCTAGTTTATACTACGCTAATGATTGCACAGTTTTGCCTGCTGTAGTATGTTTGTATGAAACCCTCTGTTGTTCATTATGCTCCCTAAGAATTTAATTGAGGCACAGAATGGCCAACTGCTTGCTTACTTATACGCAACGTGTTGTCTAAATTTGTAACTTGTCTGTGTTTTTGATTGGGCCCCAACATCATGCTCCTCTGGTGAGCTAAGAGGGATTTCTGTATGCAGGCTGCACAGACTATATTTTTTATAATTTTTAAAATATCACCTGCTTATGCTTCATGACGTGTAACATTTTTTTAAAGTGACGTGTAACATTATTGTTAGTCCTGTTTTGCCATGTAGTACAAAATAGTGTCTTGTTCGCTTCACTGTTGTAACTATGTTTTTGCCCTAGTCATGTGTACTTACAGAAACATTTCAGGATGAAGTGACATCAACACAAAGATCTACGAGCATTGCAGTATGGCCATTACCGAATGATTATGGATTGGAATTGGAATGTGCTGATGTTCTCGAGTATCAACTAGAGGTGGCAAGACAACATGTACATGATTGTCAACGTATAATCAACAAGTTGAGACTGGACATGCAGGTATTAGATGCAGGAGTCAAAAAATGAAACAAGACACTTAGGTGACCATGAAGGAATTGGAGATTTTGCAGACTAAAATTTGTGCTATCTGAATCCGGCGAATCCTATTTTCTGAAGAGATTATAGTTCAAATGGAGTTAAGTTGATGCGCGTCCATGATGTATGAGCTGTATTTGCCCAGTGTATGTAATTTGTTGTTTGTGTATGCTTTATTATCACCTGTGCCGAACCATAATTCCCAGTGGGTATAATCGGCCGTAATTTCTTTATTGTATAGTGTAGGATTATTCTACCTTTCTATGCCTTGATCTCTTTGTTGTATAGTGTATGCTTTTTAGGGGTGATAGTATTGAGTAGGATAATTCTTTGAATATGCTATATCATTCCAACAGGGGCCAACTCACCCGACCATGGCCCTTCACGGGCCGTCGGATCCATGGGCCTTCTACGTCTCATAGGATCCATGGGCCTTCTACATCTCGTAGGATCCATGGGCCTTCTACGTCTCGTAGGATCCATGGGCCTTCTACGTCTCGTAGGATCCATGGGCCTTCTACGTCTCGTAGGATCCATGGGACTTCTACGTCTCGTAGGATCCATGGGCCTTCTACGTCTCGTAGGATCCATGGGCCTTGTATGTCTCGTAGGATCCATGGGCCGCCGGCTCATTTATGGGTCTTGTACGGGCCTTTAATGGGCCATAGATGGGCCTTTAATGGAAATCGTACGTTTTATGGGCTGACCATACCGGGCCGTTAATAGGCCGTATTTGGTGATGCTATGAAAATGGCCCAACAGACTAACGGTCCACAAACGGGCCGACTATAACGACGGGCTGAATTTGGCCCACAAGCAGAAAATGACAGTAACGGGCCGTAAGTAACCGAATGCTGGAAATGAGCTCAAGAATAAATGGGCCCTCAAAAGGCCAAAAGTTAACTTGGGCTGGAAATGGCCCAACGGAATAACGGGTCGTTAATGGGTATAAAGTGATACACTATTCATTATGGGCCAGTTTCACCACGGGCCATTAATGCGTGTGAAGTAATACACTGTTCATTACGGGCCAGTTTCAGCAGGGGGCGCTAATGGGCCAAGAGTTACAAAGGGCCTCATATGGGCCGAAAGACGTCATGGGCTATACATGGGCCAGAAGTGAAAACGGGCTGGAATCATATTGGACGGCCCAGATGACACTACTGGGCCTAATTCAGATAGGGTGTAATGGGCCTTGGGTTAGCGGGCTGTAAATGGGCTATATGCGAATAGGCCGTTAACCGGCTTTCCACGGGCCGACCTGCCAGCTTTTGACCAAGTCAAACGGGCCAGCCTTTTCACAGGAATGGGCCACTGTTGGGCCGTGCCACGTGTCAACATATCATAGGCGCCTTCTATCCAGTGAGTGGATGACATCTATCCCAACGATGAGCCGACACGTGTTTCCTCTAGCCAATGATGATTTTACACGTGGAAAATCTTCATTGGTCAGGGCTGTTAACGGGTTATCGGATCCAAAACCCGACCCGATAGCTTAACGGCGTTCCGTTACGGTGGATGCCACGTGTCGGTCACCCTTGACGAAAGCACTTCTGTGACGGCGATTTATTGTCATGGAAGTGGACACTTCCGTGATGATAATTTTGGTAATGTCATGGAATACTTCTACGACAACACAGGTATGACTATATTGATTTTGTCATAAATTTGTCATGGATGTGCATGCATGACAAAAAATGTGACCTACTGTGACAAACACGTATCATCATAGAAGTGTATTTTTTGTAGTGTTTGGGGCTGGCCTGGACGTGCTTCTTGCAATACTCGATGACCTTTGGGAGGATCTTGGAGTCGACTTTGGGGAGCGGGATGCCGTTATCGGCGCGCTCGTGCTCGATCATGTGGCGGATGGTTTGCGACTCCATGGCAACTGCCTCATCAATCTCAAATTTCTCACCGTCCGAGCTCTTGAGCGTGATCATTTTCCTCTCGCCTTCCACGGCCGCATCGATAGGAGGATTGGGAGGCAAAACGAAACCGTAGCAACAAGTCGCGGCGGTGGAAGAGCGAACGTAATAAATACTACATCAACGGGCAACATAACCATAAGTAATTAATTCATGGAAACAACCAAAGAATTCTGGATGACTCAGCAGAAATGTCATTGCATTTCCAGATTCTAGCAAGAACCTGCTAAGACCAAACACAAATAACTGAATAAGAGCAAGAGACTGTTTTTTGTTGTTGTATCCACAGAGAGAAATGTGTCTGCAACTTGTCACTTGATTACATTGTGAGTGCAACCCATGACCGCCTAGAGAATCCATGTTGAAAGAAGCACATTTGGCTCGGGCATACAAAACAAAAAAAGAAGAAGATAAAATTTCCTTTGAGGCAAGGTAAGTGCATATTCGTCGGTCCATGAAAAATTGCATTGAGCCATTGAGGTAAGTGCTAATAACATATATGCTTATATACGGTACATAGCCATGCATCTTATCTACCAAGAAGAGATTTGCTAGCTGCGGAAACTGAAATTGTTGACATTAAAAGCATAGATGGACTGAATCTTGTCTAAAACCTAGGGACAGACGGACTAACGTAACGAACGAGAATATCAAGTGTCCAACTTTCTACTGCTGGAATTTAGTCTATTTTAGGACAGCCCAATAACTATTTCAGAAATTTCTAAATAAATCCTAGAGGCCCACTTAGCCCATTTGTGCAAGACAAGGTATTCTACTAAAGTTTAGTCCCATACTGCTAGTTTAGTGGGAGTTGGACCTCCTTATAAGGGAGGTTCTTTCCCCACTTCTATGAGCATGAGAACAAGAGGGACATCCACGTGCGCTCCTCTTCCGCCGCCCGCCAGAAGATCCTCTTCCTCTCACCACAAAGTTCCTAAGCACTTCGCTGCTACTATGATCTTCCCCATCCCGACTTGTGGCATGCACCGCAGGTCAGGACAGTAGGCCTCCGAAACTGCACCTTTTGAGTCCTGTATGGGAGAAGCGTGATAAGGTTTTTGGGGAGCGCTCAGCGCGACTACTGACTTCTTCGTCATGGACGCCCCGGACTCCGACGCGTGCACCGCAGGTCAGGACAGTAGGCCTCCGAAACCGCACCTTTTGAGTCCTGTACGGGAGAAGGGTGATAAGGATTTTGGGGAGCGCTCAACGCGACTACTGACTTATTCGTCACGGACGCCCCGGACTCCGACGACAACTTCTTCTCAGACGTCGACAACCTCCTCGACGACATGGCTGGCGAGGACACCGACCCTAAGACCGGTGCATCTACTCCCGTTATGTATGTTCTCATACTCTTCCTGTTAGAGGTTCTGTCAAAACTTCTTGCTCTAGTGTCTGTTCTAGATGTGTTCGGTTCTAGTTCATATGCAGATGCTATTTACCTTCCCTCTGTCAAATTACATGACTTGTTTTATCTCTGCTATATTAGTCATGCTTTATCTAATATTTCTATTAATAAAATCATTCGGTAAATTGCTCATATTTCCAAGAATCCAAAAACCTTATTATAGGCAATTTACCCCGAGTGGTTTTGCTGCTTCCATGAAACCTCCTATGTTTGAGGGTATCCACTATAATTAAGAGGTGGCGCGTGAGAGAGTCTTATGGTTTCACACTACTAGGAAAAAGCTTATAGACAGATGCTTACTAGTAGCGCGCTATATTGCCCCGCGCTACTACTACTTACTAGTAGCGGGTGGCAAAAAAAACACGCTACTAGTAAATATCTCTAACCGTGCCCCGCGAACAAACCATAGTAGTAGCGCGGGTTCTAAAACCTATGCTACTACTATGTGCATAGCTGTAGCGCATGCACGACAACCGCGCTACTAGTATACTCCCACCCTCACCGCACGCCACCAACAGTCCCACTCCACCCTCCACCCGCCCCGTTTATATCCCAAAAAAATTCACCCGACCCCCGATCCAGATCCCCTCCACCGCCGGCCACCCACCCACCGCCGACGGCGATCTCTCGTCCACAGCCGACCTCCCCTCCATCGCCAACGCCGACGCCCCCATCCTCTCCCCCTCCACTTCTCTCCCTAGCGACGACCACATCGGGGGCTCCTGGATCCGCGCCGCCATCGAGCTGGGCCGCCAAGGTCAGCTCCTTCCCCACAATGACTGTCGCCGTAGGGAGGAGGTGATTGACGGGGCAGCCACCATCGACCTCACCCCGTCTACTTTTTCTCGGGACGCCGCGCTCCTTCTCCACAACCACCGCCACCGCCACCGCCGCCGCCGCAGGGAGACGAGGATTCACGGGGTCGCCACAATGCAACCTCCCCCGTGTACCATGTTTCAGCTGCTGCTGCTGTCGCCATGGTTTGTGTGACGCCTCTCCTAATTCAGTATTTTTTCCCTGGTATAACCTAGTTGCAAGGTCAGGGGAAATCGTCTCCGTTTGTCTGTAGTCGACGGGAGTAGTCTGATTATTAATAATTCGATAAAGGGGAGATGCGCCCTTTAGCTTACCACCACGTGTAGTTTAGCAAATCAGAGCTCCAAGTACTGCTACTTATATGCAAAATTCCAAATTTCATGGACAAACCTTGTTCTCTTGCCATGGAATTAGAGGCAAACGAATCTGGGTTTACCAGAATAGTTATCATTGGGGCAGTGAAAATTAGAGTATGTGCTTCCTTTTGCTTGGGGGAGTTCTGTGCTGTGTTTTGTCCATTTTGAACCTTGTATCATTGTCAATTGCTTAGTACAATATGTTCTGATTGATCTGCTGGCCAACATGCCGGACAAAGCCTTAATGATTACACTCGAATTGAAGGAAGCCAACATTGATTTGTTTTGCTCTCTCGGATTATTTGCTGAACGTAATATGTGTTGTTGCCTGATCTTAATCCGCAGGAATGTATGTGGCAAACCGTACTTCAGACAAGATCAGTCATCTCATAGATAATGTCTACGTCTGTCGCTCTGGATTTGTAAGTGTTTTATATTTCTGCAAAAGATTGGGCACATTATTTAGACACATCATGTCATTTCTCATATTTGTTATCAACGCCCAGAGCATGTTGCAAGTTGGATGATAGTCGGTGGATGGGATAAATATGAGGGGGGCCAAATTTACTCAGTCCCTCTTGGTGGAACGATCTTGAGGAAGCCATTCGCAATTAGAGGTAAGCTTTCCCCAATAGATGTGGAGCATTCCTTGCCTATACTTGAATTTACATCCTTGAGTAGCTTCTAGCACTTGTTTACAACAAACCTGGTGCAGTCTGGCAGGCTTGTACTCACTTACTTGCTTGTGGTTTGTAAAACACATTGGGTTATAATCACACTTCTTATCTTGGTTTAATGCAATCTGGTTGCACTTAGTGCTGAGAAACACCGAGCATACAGTTGTGCTAATCCAGCTTTAGTGTATGCTATACCAGGTGCAGATTCTCACACTTCTATGTTATTGTTGTCCTTTTTCAGGATCTGGTTCCAGTTACCTGTATGGCTTGATGGATCATCAATGGAAAGAGGGTATGACCCAGGAAGAAGCTGAGGTACATCATTTAGTTTCTTCTGAGGAACTTTAGAGTATCCGTAGATCTTTTCCGGTTAAAAAAGAAGTGCTAGGACATACTTCCTACGTCCCAAAATAAGTGCCGTGGCTTTAGTTTGAATTTGTTAATAGTACTTTTTCGTTGACTTGATGCAATTTGCGTACTAACAAGTTTTCACTTCCCGACGTGGGTGTAGACGTGATTGACGCTGACTAGCACGGCCCGGTGGCGCTGTGCTATTCAACCACTCGGAGGTGTACTTCACCGTGAAGCCCGGTGGCCACGTCGCATAGATGATCGTCGAGGTGATTTCGACGCCGGAGGTCGCCGAGGTGGAGGACCTCGACGCCATCGTTCGAGGGAGGGAGGATTCGTGTCCAACGACATCTGAACTCCGAGCCTTGTAGATACATTTAGAGAAGTGTTCTGTTTAGGTAGGTGGTAGACCACTAGGGAAGGTACCCACCTTACGATGATGGTTGTGTGTGTCTGATGTTAAATGGATCTTGAGATGGTTCTGTGATGTTGTGTCTGATGTTAAATGGATATTGGGATGGTTCTATGATGTTGGTTTGGTTTGCACTGGACGTATTACCATTCATGAATACTACATCTATTTTTTTAATTCCTAAATTGTTAGTAGTAGCGTGGGTCAAAAGTGAGGGCTACTAGTAGTTAGGTTAGTAGTAGCGTGGGTTTTAGGTTAGTAGTAGCGCGGGTGCACACGCGCTACTACTAACTTTTTAGCCGTAGCGCATGGTAAAAAACGCTCTACTGCTAAAAATTAGCTATAGCGTCGTAGCAGTAGCGCGGGAACCCACGCTACTGGTATGCAAAAAACCCACGCTACTGGTATGCAAAAAACCCACGCTACTGGTAGTGTTTTTCCTAGTAGTGTCAAACCATGAGTTGCTATGACGCCACTCTTGGCAAACCTGAAGGAGAGCTTGATGCTCAACAGGCACAAGCTTTTGAGAAAATGGATACTCTGTTTAAGGCTGCTCTCTTGAGTGTTCTTGACGAGAACATAGTTGATGCTTATGCGTCAATTGATAATGAAAAAGATATGTGGGATGCACTCGAGGCCAAGTTTGGGGTCTCGGATGCTGGCACTGAGTTGTACATCATGAAGCAATTCTATGATTACAGGATGGCTGAAGAGCGCTCCGTGGTTGAGCAAGCTCATGAGAGACAATCATTTGCTAGAGAACTTGAGTACTTCAATTGTATGCTACTGGACAAGTTTGTTGCCGGAGGCATCATCACTAAGCTTCCTCCTTCGTGGAGGAACTTTGCTACCTTACAGAAGCATAAGAGGCAGGAGTTTTCCGTTGCGGATCTCATTGGTAATCTTCTTGTGGAAGAAAAGGCGAGAGCAAAGGACACACGTGCTCGAGGTATTGAGGGAGGATCTAGTGCCAATCTGGTACAGAAGAAGAACTTCGAGCCCCACAAGGTCAAGAACAAGGGCAAGTTTGATGGTAAATTAAAGTTTGATGGGAAGAACAAGGTTGTGCAACACACGAACTTCAAGAAGAAGAATGACAAGAAGAAAGGTGTTTGTCATGTGTGTGGGGATCCTGATCATTGGGCTTCTCGGTTCAATATCTGGCGTATCTCGTAGTAGGGGTCCTAAGCTAGGCGTCTTGGAGCGATGGTAACATGGACACGGGATTTACCCAGGTTCGGGCCCTCTTGATGGAGGTAAAATCCTACGTCCTGCTTTTGGTTGTATTCATATGGGTGTAGTACAGAGTACATATGTCTACCACGAGACTAATCTAATGAATATGAGATTGTCTATTGACTAGCCTGGCCTCGGTTTATATAAGACACCGGAGGCCTAGGGTTTAGGAGAGTCCTTGTCTTGGGCGCCAAGTCTTGTGGAGTCTTCCTTGTATGCAGTAGGGGTTGTCCGAACCGGCCCATGAGTATGCGGCCATGGGGTCCTCGGCCCAATCTAACTGATCGGGAGACGGCGTGGTGAGTACCCCCTAGTCCAGGACACCGTCAGTAGCCCCCATGAACCGGTCTTCAAGTTGGGGACGCTCCTCGATTCTTCTGAACTGTTCTTCATCTTCGGTCGTCGGTCTTGAAAAGTAGTTCAACAAATCTTCCCATCTTTGATCTTGAGGATCACCAAAGTGCATCCAAAGAGTTTACGCATCGGGTATCCGAGGAGCCCCTTTATGTTTCCGGCCTTTATCAATGCCTTGTTATTTTCACGCCCACCTCGGGTTTGAAGTTGTCCCCGTGCGGCGGTGTCCTCTTGCATCCGACCTCCAACGCCGGACTGCATTTGAGGTATCTTTTGCAGCCAAGCACCAATGCCGGACTATATCCGAGCTCCAACGCCGGACTGAATCCAAACTCCAACGCCGGAGAGTATCCGAGCTCCAACGCTGGACTATATCCGAGGTGTCATAGATCACCTTGGCTCAAAAAAGTCGAAGGAGTTTAGCCGAGCTTAATGCCAGAAATGCCCTCTACGGAGCCAACCACTGGCGTCCCAGCTTTATGCCGGACTGCTTCCGGGGTGTCTATGGTAGTCGAGCACCAACGCCAGACTGTATCCGAGGTAGTACACCACCTCGTCCATGGGCTGATTTTTATGAATTTAATCTCGAATTGTGCAATGTAATCTCTGCTGAGATGTATAGCCAGTAGCCCTCAAGGTGCGTGATGGCCATATCTGGGATGCGACTGAAGGAAAAAAATCAAACCGCAGACCCTAGTAGCCCCTGAGACTCTGGTCGATTCATAAAATTAGACTAAGGATTAATTCCCAGCTCGGCAGCATACTTAGGAATAGAAAAGCGGTGTGCAAAGTCCTCGAGACTCAGGTTGGGTGCGGCCGACGAACCTGAGGATAATAATCTCCTCGAAAACAATATTGCACTTTAAATTTTCTGCATTGGATTGTCAATGCAGTAGCCCCCGAGACACTGGTCGGGTGGCAACACCAGATCAGGGGATCGATGTGCCCCTTTAATATTTGTAAATAATAAGCCCGAAGCCCAGTAGCCCCCGAGCCTTAATGCGGGCACGGGTGGCCGAATTAAGGATCGATATCCCTAGTAAAATCACAAATTATGTGTAATGACTCTATGTATCCAAGTGCAACACCCCGGATGTAATTTACCTTATATGTATCCCAACTCTTGCCGTTTCTGGCACTAAGTTATTGTATTTCTCCGTTGTCGGGTTTTTGTCTCCGTGTTTTGTTGTCTTTGCCATGCATCTCCTATCATGTCATTATGTGCATTACATTTGCATACGTGTTCGTCTCATGCATCCGAGCATTTTCCCCGTTGTCTGTTTTGCATTCCGGCGCTCCTATGTCACCCGGTGGTCCTTTCTACCTCTTTTCATGTGAGGGTACTAAACGTTTTTGGATTGGACCGAGACTTGTCATGCGGCCTTGGTTTACTACCGGTAGACCGCCTGTCAAATTTTCGTGCCATTTGGACTTCGTTTGATACTCCAACGGTTAACCGAGGGAC
>NW_024120769.1:0-48502 GCF_003073215.2 Triticum urartu
AGAGAGAATTCCCAAATGCTTTGATCACACTATCAAAGCGTTTATTCCAACTCCGAGAGGCTTGCACCAGTCCATAAATGGATCGCTGGAGCTTGCACACTTTGTTAGCTCCCTTTGGATCGACAAAACCTTCTGGTTGCATCATATACAACTCTTCTTCCAGAAATCCATTCAGGAATGCAGTTTTGACATCCATTTGCCAAATTTCATAATCATAAAATGCGGCAATTGCTAACATGATTCGGACAGACTTAAGCATCGCTACGGGTGAGAAGGTCTCATCGTAGTCAATCCCTTGAACTTGTCGAAAACCTTTTGCAACAAGTCGAGCTTTTGTAGACAGTAACATTACCGTCAGCGTCAGTCTTCTTCTTGAAGATCCATTTATTCTCAATTGCTTGCCGATCACGGGCAAGTCAACCAAAGTCCACACTTTGTTCTCATACATGGATCCCATCTCAGATTTCATGGCCTCAAGCCATTTTGCGGAATCTGGGCTCACCATCGCTTCTTCATAGTTCGTAGGTTCGTCATGGTCTAGTAACATAACTTCCAGAATAGGATTACCGTACCACTCTGGTGCGGATCTTACTCTGGTTGACCTACGAGGTTCAGTAACAACTTGATCTGAAGTTTCATGATCATCATCATTAACTTCCTCACTAATTGGTGTAGGTGTCGCAGAACCGGTTTCTGTGATGAACTACTTTCCAATAAGGGAGCAGGTACAGTTACCTCATCAAGTTCTACTTTCCTCCCACTCACTTCTTTCGAGAGAAACTCCTTCTCTAGAAAATCCGAATTTAGCAACAAAAGTCTTGCCTTCGGATCTGTGATAGAAGGTGTACCCAACAGTCTCCTTTGGGTATCCTATGAAGACACATTTCTCCGATTTGGGTTCGAGCTTATCAGGTTGAAGCTTTTTCACATAAGCATCGCAGCCCCAAACTTTCAGAAACGACAACTTTGGTTTCTTGCCAAACCATAGTTCATAAGGCGTGTCTCAACGGATTTCGATGGTGCCCTATTTAACGTGAATGCAGCCGTCTCTAAAGCATAACCCCAAAACGATAGCGGTAAATCAGTAAGAGACATCATAGATCGCACCATATCTAGTAAAGTACGATACGACGTTCGGACACACCATTACGCTGTGGTGTTCCGGGTGGCGTGAGTTGCGAAACTATTCGCATTGTTTCAAATGTAGACCAAACTCGTAACTCAAATATTCTCCTCCACGATCAGATCGTAGAAACTTTATTTTCTTGTTACGATGATTTTCAACTTCACTCTGAAATTCTTTGAACTTTTCAAATGTTTCAGACTTATGTTTCATTAAGTAGATATACCCATATCTGCTTAAATCATCTGTGAAGGTGAGAAAATAACGATATCCGCCATGAGCCTCAACATTCATCGGACCACATACATCTGTATGTATGATTTCTCAACAAATCTGTTGCTCTCTCCATAGTTCCGGAGAACGGCGTTTTAGTCATCTTGCCCATGAGGCACGGTTCGCAAGTACCAAGTGATTCATAATCAAGTGGTTCCAAAAGTCCATCAGTATGGAGTTTCTTCATGCGCTTTACACCGATATGACCTAAACGGCAGTGCCACAAATAAGTTGCACTATCATTATCAACTCTGCATCTTTTGGCTTCAATATTATGAATATGTGTATCACACTATCGAGATTTCAAAAATAGACCACTCTTCAAGGGTGCATGACCATAAAAGATATTACTCATATAAATAGAACAACCATTATTCTCTGATTTAAATGAATAACCGTCTCGCATCAAACAAGATCCAGATATAATGTTCATGCTCAACGCTGGCACCAAATAACAATTATTTAGGTCTAATACTAATCCCGAAGGTAGATGTAGAGGTAGCGTGCCGACCGCGATCACATCGACTTTGGAACCATTTCCCACGCGCATCGTCACCTCGTCCTTAGCCAATCTTCGCTTAATCCGTAGTCCCTGTTTCGAGTTGCAAATATTAGCAACAGAACTAGTATCAAATACCCAGGTGCTACTGCGAGCATTAGTAAGGTACACATCAATAACATGTATATCACATATACCTTTGTTCACCTTGCCATCCTTCTTATCCGCCAAATACTTGGGGCAGTTCCGCTTCCAGTGACCAGTCTGCTTGCAGTAGAAGCACTCAGTCTCAGGCTTAGGTCCAGACTTGGGTTTCTTCTCCTGAGCAGCAACTTGCTTGCTGTTCTTCTTGAAGTTCCCCTTCTTCTTCCCTTTGCCCTTTTCTTGAAACTGGTGGTCTTATTGACCATCAACACTTGATGCTCCTTCTTGATTTCTACCTCCGCTGCCTTTAGCATTGCGAAGAGCTCGGGAATTGTCTTATCCATCCCTTGCATATTATAGTTCATCACGAAGCTCTTGTAGCTTGGTGGCAGTGATTGGAGAATTCTATCAATGACGCTATCATCCGGAAGATTAACTCCCAGTTGAATCAAGTGATTGCAGTACCCAGACATCTTGAGTATATGCTCACTGACAGAACTATTCTCCTCCATCTTGCAGCTGTAGAACTTATTGGAGACTTCATATCTCTCAATCCGGGCATTCTTTTGAAATATTAACTTCAACTCCTGGAACATCTCATATGCTCCATGACGTTCAAAACGTCGTTGAAGTCCCGGTTCTAAGCCGTAAAGCATGGCACATTGAACTATCGAGTAGTCATCAGCTTTGCTCTGCCAGACGTTCTTAACGTCGTCAGTTGCATCAGCAGCAGGCCTGGCACCCAGCGGTGCTTCCAGGACGTAATTCTTCTGTGCAGCAATGAGGATAATCCTCAAGTTACGGACCCAGTCCGTGTAATTGCTACCATCATCTTTCAACTTTGCTTTCTCAAGGAACGCATTAAAATTCAACGGAACAACAGCACGGCCATCTATCTACAATCAACATAGACAAGCAAGATACTATCAGGTACTAAGTTCATGATAAATTTAAGTTCAATTAATCATATTACTTAAGAACTCCCACTTAGATAGACATCCCTCTAATCCTCTAAGTGATCACGTGATCCAATCAACTAAACCATGTCCGATCATCACGTGAGATGGAGTAGTTTCAAGGTGAACATCACTATGTTGATCATATCTACTATATGATTCACGCTCGACCTTTCGGTCTCCGTGTTCCGAGGCCATATCTGTATATGCTTGGCTCGTCAAGTTATAACCTGAGTATTCTGCGTGTGCAACTGTTTTGCACCCGTTGTATTTGAACGTAGAGCCTATCACACCCGATCATCACGTGGTGTCTCAGCACGAAGAACTTTCGCAACGGTGCATACTCAGGGAGAACACTTTATACTTTGATAATTTAGTGAGGGATCATCTTATAATGCTACCGTCAATCAAAGCAAGATAAGATGCATAAAAGATAAACATCACATGCAATCAATATAAGTGATATGATATGGCCATCATCATCTTGTGCTTGTGATCTCCATCTCCGAAGCACCGTCATGATCACCATCGTCACCGGCGCGACACCTTGATCTCCATCGTAGCATCGTTGTCGTCTCACCAATCTTATGCTTCCACGACTATCGCTACCGCTTAGTGATAAAGTAAAGCATTACAGGGCGATTGCATTGCATACAATAAAGCGACAACCATATGGCTCCTGCCAGTTGCCGATAACTCGGTTACAAAACATGATCATCTCATACAATAAAATTTAGCATCATGTCTTGACCATATCACATCACAACATGCCCTGCAAAAACAAGTTAGACGTCCTCTACTTTGTTGTTGCAAGTTTTACGTGGCTGCTACGGGCTTAGCAAGAACCGTTCTTACCTACGCATCAAAACCACAACGATAGTTTGTCAAGTTGGTGCTGTTTTAACCTTCGCAAGGACCGGGCGTAGCCACACTCGGTTCAACTAAAGTTGGAGAAACTGACACCCGCCAGCCACCTGTGTGCAAAGCACGTCGGTAGAACCAGTCTCGCGTAAGCGTACGCGTAATGTCGGTCCGGGCCTTCATCCAACAATACCGCCGAACCAAAGTATGACATGCTGGTAAGCAGTATGACTTATATCGCCCACAACTCACTTGTGTTCTACTCGTGCATATAACATCTACGCATAAAACCAGGCTCGGATGCCACTGTTGGGGAAACGTAGTAATTTCAAAAAATTTCCTACGCACACGCAAGATCATGGTGATGCATAGCAACGAGAGGGGAGAGTGTTGTCCACGTACCCTCGTAGACCGAAAGCGGAAGCATTAGCACAACGCGGTTGATGTAGTCGTACGTCTTCACGATCCGACCGATCAAGTACCGAACGTACGACACCTCCGAGTTCAGCACACGTTCAGCCCGATGACGTCCCTCAAACTCCGATCCAGCCGAGTGTTGAGGGAGAGTTTCATCAGCACGACGGCGTGGTGACGATGATGATGTTCTACCGACGCAGGGCTTCGCCTAAGCACCGCTATAGTATTATCGAGGTGGACTATGGTGGAGGGGGGCACCGCACACGGCTAAAAGATCAAACGATCAATTGTTGTGTCTATGGGGTGCCCCCTGCCCCCGTATATAAAGGAGCAAGGGGGTGCGGCCGGCCTAGAGAGGGGCGCGCCAGGAGGAGTCCTACTCCTACCGGGAGTAGGACTCCCCCCTTTTCCTTGTTGGACTAGGAGAGAGAGGGGAAAGAGGTGGAGGAGAAGAAGGAAGGGGGCGCCGCCCCCCTCTCCTTGTCCTATTCGGACTAGGGGGGAGGGGCGCGGCCCATGCCCTGGCCGCCTCTCCTCTCTTTCCACCAAGGCCCACTAAGGCCCATTAAGTCCCCGGGGGGTTCCGGTAACCTCCCGGTACTCCGGTAAAATCCCGATTTCACCCGGAACACTTCCGATATCCAAACATAGGCTTCCAATATATCAATCTTCATGTCTCGACCATTTCGAGACTCCTCGTCATGTCCGTGATCACATCCGGGACTCGAACAACCTTCGGTACATCAAAACATATAAACTCATAATATAACTGTCATCGAAACGTTAAGCGTGCGGACCCTACGGGTTCGAGAACTATGTAGACATGACCGAGACACGTCTCCGGTCAATAACCAATAGCGGAACCTGGATGCTCATATTGGCTCCCACATATTCTACGAAGATCTTTATCGGTCAGACCGCATAACAACATACGTTGTTCCCTTTGTCATCGGTATGTTACTTGCCCGAGATTCGATCGTCGGTATCTCAATACCTAGTTCAATCTCGTTACCGGCAAGTCTCTTTACTCGTTCTGTAATACATCATCCCGCAACTAACTCATTAGTTGCAATGCTTGCAAGGCTTAAGTGATGTGCATTACCGAGAGGGCCCAGAGATACCTCTCCGACAATCGGAGTGACAAATCCTAATCTCGAAATACGCCAACCCAACAAGTACCTTCGGAGACACCTGTAGAGCACCTTTATAATCACCCAGTTACATTGTGACGTTTGGTAGCACATAAAGTGTTCCTCCGGTAAACGGGAGTTGCATAATCTCATAGTCATAGGAACATGTATAAGTCATGAAGAAAGCAATAGCAACATACTAAACGATCGGGTGCTAAGCTAACGGAATGGGTCAAGTCAATCACATCATTCTCCTAATGGTGTGATCCCGTTAATCAAATGACAACCCATGTCAATGGTTAGGAAACTTAACCATCTTTGATCAACGAGCTAGTCAAGTAGAGGCATACTAGTGACACTCTGTTTGTCTATGTATTCACACATGTATTATGTTTCCGGTTAATACAATTCTAGCACGAATAATAAACATTTATCATGATATAAGGAAATAAATAATAACTTTATTATTGCCTCTAGGGCATCTTTCCTTCACCACTAATGACCCGCAAGTATAGGGGATCTATCGTAGTCCTTTCGATAAGTAAGAGTGTCGAACCCAACGAGGAGCTGAAGGAAATGATAAGCGGTTTTCAGCAAGGTATTCTCTGCAAGTACTGAAATAAGTGGTAACAAATAGTTTTGTGAAAAAATAGATTGTAACGAGCAACAAGTAACAAAAGTAAATAAGTGCATCAAGGTGGCCCAATCCTTTTGTAGCAAAGGACAAGCCGGAACAAACTCTTATAATAGGAAAAGCGCTCCCGAGGACACATGGGAATATCGTCAAGCTAGTTTTTCATCATGTTCATCTGATTCGCGTTCGATACTTTGATAATTTGATATGTGGGTGGACCGGTGCTTGGGTGCTGTTCTTACTTGAACAAGCATCCCACTTATGATTAACCTCTATTGCAAGCATCCGCAATTACAACAAAAGTGTTAAGGTAAACCTAACCATAGCATGAAACATGTGGATCCAAATCAGCCCCTTACGAAGCAATGCATAAACTAGGGTTTAAGCTTCTGTCACTCTAGCAACCCATCATCTACTTATTACTTCCCAATGCCTTCCTCTAGGCCCAAATAATGGTGAAGTGTTATGTAGTTGACGTTCACATAACACCACTAGAGGCTAGACAACATACATCTTATCAAAATATCAACCGAATACCAAATTCACATGACTACTAATAGCAAGACTTCTCCCTTGTCCTCAGGAACAAACGTAATTACTCACAAAGCATATTCATGTTCATAATCAGAGGGGTAATAATATGCATATAGGATCCGAACATATGATCTTCCACCAAATAAACCAACTAGCATCAACTACAAGGAGTAATCAACACTACTAGCAACTTACTAGCACCAATCCCGAACTTTGAGACAAGAATTGGATACAAGAGATGAACTAGGGTTTGGAGATGAGATGGTGCTGGTGAAGATATTGATGGAGATTTCCCTCTCCTGATGAGAGGAGCGTTGGTGATGATGATGGTGATGATTTCCCCCTCCCGGAAGGAAGTATCCCCGGCAGAACAGCTCTGCCGGAGCTCTAGATTGGTTCCACCAAGGTTCCGCCTCGTGGCGGCGGAGTCTCGTCCCGAAAAGTTCCTCTTGATTTTTTTCTCAACGAAGGACTTCATATAGGAGAAGATGGACGTTAGAGAGCCACCAGGGGGCCCACGAGGTAGGGGGCGCGCCCCCACCCTCATGAGCAAGGTGTGGGCCCCCTGGCCTTCATCTTTGGTGAGGATTTTTCTTTATTTATTTTAAGATGTTCTGTGGAGTTTCAGGACTTTTGGAGTTGCGCAGAATAGGTCTCTAATATTTGCTCCTTTTCCAGCCCAGAATTCCAGCTGCCGGCATTCTCCCTCCTGATGTAAACCTTGTAAAATAAGAGAGAATAGCCATAAGTATTGCGACATAAAGTGAAATAACAGTGCATAATGCAATAAATATCGATATAAAAGCATGATGCAAAATGGATGTATCAACTCCCCCAAGCTTAGACCTCGCTTGTCCTCAAGCGAAAAGCCGATAACAATAAATATGTCCTCATGTTTAGAGGTAGAGGCATCGATAAAAATAAAATACGGACATGAAGGCATCATGATTATTCTCATAACAGCAACATATATAGATTTTGTCATATGATTACTTATGTTCAAGTGATGATCTATTCACAATGCAAAAGTATAAATCATAAAGTTTATTGGGCTCCGACAAACTATAATCTCAGTCATTGAAGCAATTGCAATTTATCATAACATCGGAAAGAGTCTATGTCAGAGCTAAAAAGCAAGTCCACATACTCAACTATCATTTAGTCCTCCATAATTGCTAACACTCACGCAATACTTGTGGTTACGAAGTCTTAATCGGACACAGAGAAAGATAGGGGCTTATAGTTTTGCCCCACAACCTTTTACCTCAAGGGTAATGTCAACAATAATGGTTCATGCTCCCCTACATCCAATTAGATCATGTTCTTTCCAACATGCTGAGCTTGCCAAAGGATAAAATGGAAAAGAAAAGGTGAAGATCACCATGACTCTTGCATAAGGTAGAAGATAATAATAAAGGGTAGGCCCTTCGCAGAGGGAAGCAGAGGTTGCCATGCGCTTTTATGGTTGGATGCATAAAATCTCAATGCGAAAGAACGTCACTTTATATTGCCCCTTGTGATATGAACCTTTATTATGCAGTCCGTCGCTTTTATTACTTCCACATCACAAGATCGTATAAAGCTTATTTCTCCCACACCAATCAATCATACATATTTAGAGCAATTTTTATTGCTTTGCACCGATGACAACTTACTTGAAGGATCTTACTCAATCCATAGGTAGATATGGTGGACTCTCATGGCAAAACTGGTTTAAGGGTATTTGGAAGCACAAGTAGTATTTCTACTTGGTGCTGAGAATTTGGCTAGCATGAGGGGGAAAGGCAAGCTCAACAAGTTAGAGGATCCATGACAACATACTTTATCTCAGATATAAGAAAGACATAACTCATTACGTTGTCTTCCTTGTCCAACATCAACCCTTTAGCATGTCATATTTTAATGAGTGCTCCCAATCATAAAAGATGTCAATGATAATATATCTATATGTGAAAACCTCTCTTTCCTTATTACTTCCTATTAATTGCAACAATGACCAAAGCTATGTCTGCCAACTCCCAACAACTTTTAATCATCATACTCTTTCTATGTGAAGTCATTACTCTCAATAAGATCAATATGAACTTTTTGTTTCTTTTTATTCTTTTTCTCTTTTCTTTTATTCACCCAAGATCATGGCAAAATAATCAAGCCCTTGACTCAACACTAATCTTTATTATATATAGCTCACAGACTCGATTACATAGAGAGATCATAAAGCAAAACTCAAAACTAGATCATGCCATAAACTTTATTCTACTAAATCAAGATACTACTAATAGGATCAAACTAAGAAAAACGATAAAGATAGGAGTTGTGATGGTGATACGATACCGGGGCACCTCCCCCAAGCTTGGCAGTTGCCAAGGAGAGTGCCCATACCCATGTGATTATGTCTCCTTTGTCGGTGAAGAAGGTGGAGGTGTTGATGATGATGTAGGCTTGTCATCCATCTTCCAAGGCATAGGTTCACCATCATAGAAGGATGATCGAGTCTCCAGAATCCTCGAATCTGCATCCAAACTCATTCTTTTGAATCTATATTCATACTCACAGTTTTGGTTTTGCAGGTCATAGATTTGGGCTTGGAGGTGCTCGATCTTCTCATATAGCTTGAAGATGGCCTCCTCGGTGTTCTTGGCATCCGGCTTGTAGTTGTTAGTGAACTCCACGAGCATCGTGTGGCTAGCGTTGATTCCATGCTCCACCATCCCCTGGC
Organism: Triticum urartu; assembly: GCF_003073215.2. NCBI lineage: Eukaryota > Viridiplantae > Streptophyta > Magnoliopsida > Poales > Poaceae > Triticum > Triticum urartu. Next base: position 9,291 of record NW_024120769.1, read on the forward strand.
ACTTGAAAACTTGTTGCTCCATTGCTTGGAGCCTTGTCTCCATGCTTTCGGTTCCCTTTGGTCCCTCCACATCGCGGATGTGCAACAACCCATCACGCATCTCAATGGTTTGAGGGTGTCGCAGCACCTCCGCGAGGTAAGGGTTGATGACCTTCTCGAAGAACTTGTCCTTGGAAGCACTTGGGGACGTCATGATAATCTAGATCTGTCAAAAAAACAGCTCGAAACAAGAACAGAGGAGGTTTGCGTGATACGGGAATCAAAACCTTCGGGAGGTTATATAATGAATTTTTACCAACCAAAATACATAACGTGCAAGAAAACGGAGTCCGGAAGGCACACGAGGTGCTCACGAGGTAGGGGGGCACGCCTAGAGGGGTAGGGCACGCCCACCACCCTCGTGGGGCCCTCGTGTCCTTCCCGGGATGCTACTTATTTTTCTATTTTTCTAAATATTCCAAAACGGAGAAATATTGCCTTAAAAATTTTTTTGGAGTCGGTTTACTTACTGTACCACATACCTATTCCTTTTCGGAGTCTGAAACACTCCGGAAAGTGTCCCTTATGTATTCCTCTGGGGTTACGGTTTCAATAACATTGGTTTCAACATTTATGGGATTACCTGAGATATAATGTTTAATTCTTTGACCGTTTACCACCTTCGGATTTGTGCCTTCAAAGTTGTTGATCTTTATGGCACCGGAGCGATAGACCTCTTTGATAACATAGGGGCCTTCCCATTTAGAGAGAAGTTTTCCTGCAAAAAATCATAAACGAGAGTTGTATAGCAATACATAATCACCTACATTAAACTCACGCTTTTGTATCCTTTTGTCATGCCATCTTTTAACTTTTTCTTTAAACAACTTGGCATTTTCATAAGCTTGGGTTCTCCATTCATCAAGTGAGCTAATATCAAATAACCTCTTCTCACCGGCAAGTTTAAAATCATAGTTGAGCTCTTTAATAGCCCAATATGCCTTATGTTCTAGTTCGAGAGGTAAGTGACATGCTTTTCCATAAACCATTTTATACGTAGACATACTCATAGGATTTTTATATGCAGTTCTATAGGCCCATAATGCGTCATCAAGTTTCTTGGACCAATTCTTTCTAGACCTATTAACAGTCTTTTGTAAAATTAATTTGAGCTCTCTATTGCTCAACTCTACTTTACCACTAGACTGAGGGTGATAAGGAGATGCAATTCTATGATTAACATCATATTTAGCAAGCATTTTACGGAAAGCACCATGAATAAAGTGTGAACCACCATCAGTCATTAAATATCTAGGGACTCCAAACCACGGGAAAATAACTTCCTTAAGCATTTTAATAGAAGTGTTATGATCAGCACTACTAGTTGGAATAGCTTCTACCCACTTAGTAACGTAATCAACAGCAACTAAAATATGTGTGTATCCATTAGAGGCAGTAAAAGGTCCCATATAATCAAAGCCCCAAACATCAAGCGGTTCAATAACAAGAGAATAATGCATACGCATTTCTTGACGTCTACTAATATTACCAATTCTTTGACATTCATCACAAGACAAGACAAACTTATGAGCATCATTGAAGAGAGTAGGCCAATAAAAACCAGATTGCAATACCTTATGTGCAGTTCTATCTCCAGCATGGTGTCCTCCATAAGCCTCGGAATGACACTTGCGTAGGATCTGTTCGTGTTCATGCTCAGGTACAAAACGTCTTATAACACCATGTACTCCTTCTTTATAAAGATGTGGGTCATCCCAAAAGTAATGTCTTAAATCATAGAAAAACTTTTTCTTTTGCTGATATGTGAAGCTAGGTGGTATAAACTTAGCAACAATATAATTAGCATAATCAGCATACCATGGAGTACTACAAGAAGTACTTATAACATTTAATTGTTCATCAGGAAAGCTATCATTAATAGGTAGTGGGTCATCAAGAATATTTTCTAACCTAGACAAGTTGTCTGCAATGGGGTTCTCAGCTCCCTTTCTATCAACAATATGCAAATCAAATTCTTGTAGCAAGAGAACCCATCTAATAAGTCTAGGTTTAGCATCTTTCTTTTCCATAAGGTATTTAATAGCAGCATGATCAGTTTGAACAGTTACTTTAGAATCAACAATATAAGATCTGAACTTATCACAAGAAAATACAACTGCTAAAAGCTCTTTTTCAGTAGTAGCATAATTTCTTTGAGCATTGTCTAGAGTCTTACTAGCATAATGAATAACATTTAATTTCTTATCAACTCTTTGCCCTAGAACAACACCTACAACATAATCACTAGCATCACACATAATTTCAAAGGGTAAATTCCAATCAGATGGCTGAACAACAGGTGCAGTGACTAATGCTTTCTTAAGTATTTCAAATGCTTCTACACAATCATCATCAAAGACAAATGGTATATCTTTTTGCAATAAATTAGTGAGAGGCTGAGAAATTTTTGAGAAGTCCTTAATGAACCCCCTATAAAATCCAGCGTGACGAAGGAAACTTCTTATACCTTTGATGTCCTTGGGACATGGCATCTTTTCAATAGCATCAACCTTGGCTTTATCAACTTCAATACCTCTTTCAGAAAATTTGTGACCCAAGACAATACCTTCATTAACCATAAAGTGCCACTTTTCCCAATTCAAGACAATATTAGTTTCTTCACATCTCTGCAAAACTCGATCAAGATTACTCAAGCAATCATCAAAAGAGGAACCATAGACGGAAAAGTCGTCCATGAAAACCTCACAAATCTTTTCACAAAAGTCAGAGAATATAGCCATCATGCATCTTTTGAAAGGTAGCAGGTGCATTACATAAACCAAAAGGCATACGTCTATAAAAGCAAAAGTACCAAAAGGGCATGTAAAGTAGTCTTTGATTGATCTCTCTAGCCGACAGGTATTTGAGAGAAACCAGAATAACCATTCTAGAAGCAAATAGTGTGTATGTTTGCATAATCTTTCTAGCATTTGATCAATAAAAGGTAAGGGGTAAATGATCTTTCTTAGTAGCTTTATTTTAATTTGCAAATCAATTACCATCCTATAAAACCTGTGATAATTCTTTGGTGGAATAAATTCATTCTTTATCATTAGGAACACAACAGTAATACTCCCCTTCTTAGGGACACAATGGACAGGACTTACCCACTCACTATCAGCAAGGGATAGATTATACCTGCCTCCAGAAGCTTTAGTATTTCTTTTCTTACCACTTCTTTCATTTTAGGATTCAGACGTCGTTGAGGATCACGAACTGGTTTGGCATCTGCTTCCAAATTTATTTTATGTTGACATAGAGTGGGACTAATGCCCTTAAGATCATCAAGAGTATATCCAATAGCAGCATGATGCTTCTTCAGAGTTTTCAATAATCTTTCTTCTTCATGCTCTGAAAGGTTAGCACTAATAATAACAGGATATATCTTCTTTTCATCAAGATAAGCATATTTAAGATTATCAGGCAAGGTTTAAGCTCAAACACGGGATCACCCTTGGGTGGAGGAGGATCCCCTAAAATTTCAACAGGAAAATTGTGTTGCAGAATAGGTTCCTGTTTAAAGAATAACTTCATCTATTTCCCTTCTTTCATTCGACATATCATTTTCATGGTCTAGCAAATAATGTTTCTAAAGGATCACTAGGAGGTACGGCAATAGGAAGCAAGACCAATAATTTCATCCTTAACTAAGGTAATTCTTCCTCACGATGTTTTACTAAATTTAGAGAAATTAAACTCATGAACATATCATCCAAGCCAACAGTTAACAACATCTTAGTGCAATCTATGTAGCATTAACAGTGTTTAAGAAGGGTCTCCAAAATATAATGGGACAAAAAGCTATCTTGCGGAGAAGTAAGAACAAGAAAATCAGCAGGATATTTAGTTTTCCCACACAAGACTTCAAAATCTCTAACAATTCCCATTGCTGAAATAGTATCTCTATTAGCAAGTTTAATTGTGACATCAATATCTTCTAACTCAGCAGGTGCAATTTCATGCTTGATTTCTTTATACAAGTCATAAGGTATAACACTAGCATTAGCACCCATATCACATAATCCATGATAACAATGATCTCCTATTTTAACAGAAAAAACAGGCACGCTACCATATCTATGTTTTTATCTTTAGCACGGTTTAGCATTCCTAGCAAGTTCACCTGACTGAATAACATGCCCATCAATATTTATCAGACAAGAGATCTTTAACATAGCAATATTAGGTTCTACTTTTAACTTGCTCAGGAGGTGTATAAGTTCTAAATATTTGCTTTTACGAACAACTAGTTGAAGCTTTAGACATGATCCTTTCTAAACAGGGAAAAGGTGGTTTCTCAAATATAAGAAGTTAGGAACAATAGGATCATTATAAGTGACGGTCTTTTCTTCATTTTAATAGGTGCAGCTACTTTTACTTCTATGGGAGGATGATATTTAAACCACTTCTCCTTAGGGAGATCAACATAAGTAGCAAAAGATTCACAAAAAGAAGCTACTATCTCAGAGTCAAGTCCATATTTAGTGCTAAACTTACGAAAAATATCGGTATCCATAAAAGATTTAACACAATCAAACTTAGGTGTCATACCTGACTCCTTACCTTTGTCGAGGTCCCAATCTTCAGAGTTGCGTTTAACTCTATCCAATAAATTTCATCTGAATTCAATAGTCTTCATCATAAAAGAGCCAGCACAAGAAGTATCGAGCATGGTGCGATTGTTTTCAGAAAGCCGAGCATAAAAACTTTGCATAATTATTTCTATCAAGAGCTCATGATTGGGGCATGAATATAACATTGATTTAAGCCTCCCCCAAGCTTGAGCGACGCCTTTCTCCTTCACGAGGCCAAAAATTATATATATAATTGCGATCACGATGAACAAGATGCACTAGGGTAATACTTTTGATGAAATTCCAACTTCAATCTTTTATAGTCCCATGATTTCATATCATCACATAGCCTATACCATATCAATGCGTCTCCCTTCAAAGATAAAGGGAAGACCTTCTTCTTAGCAACATCATCGGGTATACCTGCAAGCTTAAATAATCCACAAACTTCATCCACATATATTAAGTGCTCATCAGGATGCTTTGTTCCATCTCCTGTAAAAGGGTTAGCTAGCAGTTTTTCCATCATACCTGAAGGAAATTCAAAAGGAGTTTCATTTTCAATAGGTTCAGTAGGTTGAGGAGCAACTCTTTGCTCTACTGGACGGGGTGAAGATACCCCGAAAAAGCCCCTCAGAGAATTACTTTCCATAGTAACAAGTGACAGTAAATTTCAGCACACTATATAAATTTTTCCTTACCAAATTCCACCTACCAAAGGCGCTACACTCCCCGGCAACGGCGCCAGAAAAGAGTCTTGATGACCCACAAGTATAGGGGATCTATCGTAGTCCTTTCGATAAGTAAGAGTGTCGAACCCAGCGAGAAGCAGAAGGAAATGATAAGCGGTTTTCAGCAAGGTATTCTCTGCAAGTACTGAAATAAGTGGTAACAGATAGTTTTGAGATAAGATAAATTGTAACGAACAACAAGTAACAAAAGTAAATAAAGTGCAGCTAGGTGGCCCAATCCTTTTTGTAGCAAAGAACAAGCCGGAACAAACTCTTATAATAGGAAAAGCGCTCCCGAGGACACATGGGAATATCGTCAAGCTAGTTTTCATCACGTTCATATGATTCGTGTTTGATACTTTGATAATTTGATATGTGGGTGGACCAGTGCTTGGGTGCAGTTCTTACTTGAACAAGCGTACCACTTATGATTAACCTCTATTGCAAGCATCTGCAACTACAACAAAAGTATTAAGGTAAACCTAACCATAGTATGAAACATGTGGATCCAAATTAGCCCCTTACGAAGCAACGCATAAACTAGGGTTTAAGCTTCTGTCACTCTAGCAACCCATCATCTACTTATTACTTCCCAATGCCTTCCTCTAGGCCCAAATAATGGTGAAGTTTTATGTAGTCGACGTTCACATAACACCACTAGAGGCTAGACAACATACATCTTATCAAAATATCAAACGAATACCAAATTCACATGACTACTAATAGCAAGACTTCTCCCTTGTCCTTAGGAACAAACGCAATTACTCACAAAGCATATTCATGTTCATAATCAGAGGGGTAATAATATGCATATAGGATCTAAACATATGATCTTCCACCAAATAAACCAACTAGCATCAACTACAAGGAGTAATCAACACTACTAGCAACCTACTAGCACCAATCCCGGACTTTGAGACAAGAATTGGATACAATAGATGAACTAGGGTTTGGAGATGAGATGGTGCTGGTGAAGATGTTGATGGAGATTGCCCTCTCCTGATGTGAGGAGCGTTGGTGATGACGATGGTGATGATTTCCCCCTCCCGGAGGGAAGTATCCCCGGCAGAACAGCTCTGCCGGAGCTCTAGATTGGTTCCGCCTCGTGGCGGCGGAGTCTCGTCCCAAAAAGTTCCTTTCTATTTTTTTCTCATCGAGAGACTTCATATAGGAGAAGATGGACATCGGAGAGCCACCAGGGGGCCCACGAGGTAGGGGGGGCGCGCCCTAAGGGGGGGCGCCCCCACCCTTGTGAGCAGGGTGTGGGCCCCCTGGCCTTCATCTTTGGCGAGGATTTTTCTTTATTTATTTTAAGATGTTCCGTGGAGTTTCAGGACTTTTGGAGTTGTGCAGAATAGGTCTCTAATATTTGCTCCTTTTCCAGCCCAGAATTCCAGCTGCCGGCATTCTCCCTCCTTATGCAAACCTTGTAAAATAAGAGAGAATAGCCATAACTATTGTGACATAAAGTGAAATAACAACCCATAATGCAATAAATATCGATATAAAAGCATGATGCAAAATGGACGTATCAACCACCGACGTACTTCTTCCTCCCATATATACCCATATACCCTAAAAACATCAGGGAGCACAATAGATCGGGAGTTCCGCCGCCAGAAGCCTCTGTAGCCACCGAAAACCAATCTAGACCCGTTCCGACACCCTGCCGGAGGGGGCAATCCCTCTCCAGTGGCCATCTTCATCATCCAGGTGCTCTCCACGACAAGGAGGGAGTAGTTATCCCTCGGGGCTGAGGGTACGTACCCATAGCTATGTGTTTGATCTCTCTCTCTCTCTCTCTCGTGTTCTTGAGGTGGTACGATCTTGATGTATCATGAGCTTTGCTGTTATAGTTGGATCTTATGATGTTTCTCCCCCTCTACTCTCTTGTAATGGATTGAGTTTTCCCTTTGAAGTTATCTTATCGGATTGAGTCTTTAAGGATTTGAGAACACTTGATGTATGTCTTGCGTGGGATACCTGTGGTGACAATGGGGTATTCTATTGATCCACTTGATGTATGTTTTGGTGATCAACTTGCGGGTTTCGTGACCTTGAGAATCTATGCATAGGGGTTGGCACACATTTTCGTCTTGACTCTCCGGTAGAAACTTTGGGGCACTCTTTGAAGTACTTTGTGTTGGTTGAATAGATGAGTATGAGATTGTGTGATGCATATCGTATAATCATACCCATGGATACTTGAGGTGACATTGGAGTATCTAGGTGACATTAGGGTTTTGGTTGATATGTGTCTTAAGGTGTTATTCTAGCACGAACTCTAGGATAGATTGAACGGAAAGAATAGCTTCGTGCTATTTTACTACGGACTCTTGAATAGATCGATCAGAAAGGATAACTTTGAGGTGGTTTCGTACCCTACCATAATCTCTTCATTTGTTCTCCGCTATTAGTGACTTTGGAGTGACTCTTTGTTGCATGTTGAGGGATAGTTATGTGATCCAATTATGTTATTATTGTTGAGAGGACTTGCACTAGTGAAAGTATGAACCCTAGGCCTTGTTTCAACGCATTGCAATACCGTTTGTGCTCACTTTTATCATTAGTTACCTTGCTGTCTTTATATTTTCAGATTACAAAAACCTTTATCTACTATCCATATTGCACTTGTATCACCATCTCTTCGTCGAACTAGTGCACCTATACAATTTTCCATTGTATTGGGTGTGTTGGGGACACAAGAGACTCTTTGTTATTTGGTTGCAGGGTTGCTTGAGAGAGACCATCTTCATCCTACGCCTCCTACGGATTGATAAACCTTAGGTCATCCACTTGAGGGAAATTTGCTACTGTCCTACAAACCTCTGCACTTGGAGGCCCAACAACGTCTACAAGAAGAAGGTTGTGTAGTAGACATCAGCGGCGGACTTACTAGAACAGTCCCCGGCCCTGGCAAAGTAAAAACATTCTTAGGAGGAGCTTGCCCCGAGGGACATGCATCCACTCCCCTGTTTCTATTCAGGTCCCCATCCTGAGGCTCATTCACAGCCCGTATATCTAAATCCATAGCAGCAGCTTGAGAAGTTGATTTTGCGGGGTTCTCAACAGCCTCCTGGGTTCGACCCCCTCCTCTATTTCCTCCCCTCATACTCCAAGCTGCTCTGAGCTCTTTGAAAATCAATGCTTTTGGGTCATGAACACCGTCCCCATGCTCGGTATATAAGTGACCAGGCATACCACAAACAACACACCAATCCGGAAGGCATTCATACTTAACCTTGAAAATCTGCCCTTTTTGCTTTTTCACAATGGAGACATGGTTTTTGAGAGGCTTCCTCACATCCAAGGTAACCCTATCCCTATACAAATTACCAGCAAAGTCACTAGGGTCATCTTCATCCTCACATAGAGCCCCCACCTTTGCAGGCAAAGGTTTTACCAAAGGTCCATACCCATCTGGAAGATCATGTATCTAGATCCAGATTTTGAAGCAGTTCAAATCAATCAGAGATGGTTTTGTGAACCATCATAGACCGCAAGCACCATAGGCTATACTCTAAAGGCCCACGGACCACCCTCCATCACCTTGATCCAATCCCCCAAACAAGAAAATTGCATAGTATATAGATTGTCACCCAAAGACCTGAATTTCACTGTTTGAGCTAAATCCCACGCACTCCTCATATTCTTGTAGAACCAGAAGTCGCCATATTCCTTGGATGTGTGCACCTTGCCTATCGCAAGCCAGCGGGGATTGGCTGCAACATCCGACATCTCATCCTCGAAAACTAGGTCATCAAATTCCTCCTCTGCGATCCCAAGTTCAACCATCATCTCCTCAAGTTCCTTCTCCTCATGCGTGTGTGATGAAGACGGCGCTGCCATCTAAACCCTAGGGCTACCCGAGGGACTAGACGGCACTGGAGCGGTTCCTCCCCAACATTAACTCATTAGAATATGTATTTCCTCATTGCAACGCAGGCATTTAGTTAGTAAGCATCAATAGTCCAACAAATTCCTTAGACAAATCTATGATCAAATGGTAATATACCACATGAATGGCCTACTTATTTGTCCACGTAATCCTTTAACTTCAAAGCTTTCTAGGATTGGAGCACTCAGAATCAATTGCGGCCAATTGTTTCTGTGGTGGGACCTGTTGGTATGGTGAGATTTTAAACATCTGGTTTTGATTGGTCAGTGTTAGGATTACAAGATGGTCGGTTCACCCCGTAGCCGATGTACAAAAAAATAGCACCGATCCAAGTCATTTTTCTTGAGCCGCATACGAGGGAAGAAAGTACTAATCCAATAAGAAGAACAAGCCCATCATGATCTCGAGTAAGATCAATGGCAAGCTCAACCAAGTGATGATTCACCATATATTGGGGCCTTCGTTCTTAGGATCAAGCTCAAGCAACGCCACAACATTCTCAACACAATGATGAAGGACTTGCTTTGAACCAACACAAAGTGGCATCCAAGTTGAAAACTCTAGATCGCCTCACCTACAACATTCTTGAAAGCATTGCCAAAGGGGTAACCACTCGTAAACGTTTGGCAAACTTTGGTGAACATCACTTGTTTGACTCTTGTATTAAACCCCTCAAGGTAGGAAGTTTTAGAAGATCCATATTAGTTAGATGATATACATGAAGAACTCAACAACTATACCTACAACAAGGTTTGATCTCTTGTGGTGAGGCATGTGAGGATATTATAATGTCATAGGACCAAATGGGTATTCAAGAACAAGCAAGACTAGCATGAACACGTAATTATAAACAATGCAAGGTTAGTGGCACAAGGCTTCACCCAAGTTGAAGGTTTGGATTTTTGGGGAGCTTTTGCCCCTGTTGTCTTTGGTTGGCCTTTCGCCCCTACCACAAGTCACCCCCCTTTTTTGCCACATGCGTGGTTTCGGTCCTCCAAGGCCTATTAAAGATCTCTTCAACCTGCTCATGGCTAGATCGGTCGGTTTCAGGTCTAATAGGAAGAACATAAATCTTCCACCTCCAGAAAGCGCGAAAACCTAATGGCTTAAGCCGTTGTTCCCATTTCCTTGCTGACCCATCATGTGAAAGGTACACTCTTTTTATGCTCTCTTATAACCGACAACTTACTTCATGCTATTACAAACACTTATGACTGAGTTGCACTTGCTTTTCAAAAAAAATTGAAACTATCATGCCTGAGGCTAGCCAATAGAAGAAAGAGCCACAAGCAAGCCATGGCAGCATCCTTTTTCTTCGCTTTCTTCAACAATGAATCTACCTCACTCCTCATCATAACTCAAATGCTCGTATCAACTGTATTGTATCTTGCTTGCATATTGATAACACACAAGTATAGGGGATTGCATCAGTTTTCGAGGGTAGAGTATTCAACCCAAATTTATTGATTCGACACAAGGGGAGCCAAAAAATATTTGCAAGTATTAGCTGAAGGAAATATGCCCTAGAGGGCTGAAGGAAATATGCCCTAGAGGCAATAATAAAGTTATTATTTATTTCCTTATATCATGATAAATGGTTTATTATTCATGCTAGAATTGTATTAACCGGAAACATAATACATGTGTGAATACATAGACAAACAAGTGTCACTAGTATGCCTCTACTTGACTAGCTCGTTGATCAAAGATGGTTATGTTTCCTAACCATAGACATGAGTTGTCATTTGATTAAACGGGATCACATCATTAGGAGAATGATGTGATTGACTTGACCCATTCCGTTAGCTTAGCACTTGATCGTTTTAGTTTACTGCTATTGCTTTCTTCATGACTTATACATGTTCCTATGACTATGAGATTATGCAACTCCCGATTACCGGAGGAACACTTTGTGTGCTACCAAATGTCACAACGTAACTGGGTGATTATAAAGGTGCTCTACAGGTGTCTCCGATGGTACTTGTTGAGTTGGCATAGATCGAGATTAGGATTTGTCACTCCGATTGTCGGAGAGGTATCTCTGGGCCCTCTCGGTAATGCACATCACTATAAGCCTTGCAAGCAATGCAACTAATGAGTTAGTTGCGGGATGATGCATTACGGAACGAGTAAAGAGACTTGCCGGTAACGAGATTGAACTAGGTATTGAGATACCAACGATCGAATCTCGGGCAAGTAACATACCGATGACAAAGGGAACAATGTATGTTGTTATGCGGTTTGACCGATAAAGATCTTCGTAGAATATGTAGGAGCCAATATGAACATCTAGGTTCCGCTATTGGTTATTGACCGGAGACGTGTCTCGGTCATGTCTACATAGTTCTCGAACCCGTAGGGTCCGCACGCTTAACGTTCGGTGACGATCGGTATTATGAGTTTATGTGATTTGATGTACCGAAGGTAGTTCGGAGTCCCGGATGAGATCGGGGACATGACGAGGAGTCTCGAAATGGTCGAGACGTAAAGATCGATATATTGGACGACTATATTCGGACATCGGAAAGGTTCCGAGTGATTCGGGTATTTTTCGGAGGGAGTTACGGAATACGAGGAAGAAGTATTGGGCCTCATGGGCCAAGTGGTGGAAGAGAGAGGTAGGGCGCGCGGCCCCCCTAGCCCAAACCGAATTGGACTAGGGGGGCGGCCCCCCTTTCCTCCCTCTCCTTCCTTCTCCTCTCCTTCCTTTCCTCCTCCTAGTAGGAGTAGGAAAGGGGAGTCCTACTCCTACTAGGAGGAGGACTCCTCCTCCTGGCGCGCCCTACAGGGGCCGGCCGGCCTCCCCCTTGCTCCTTTATATACGGGGGCAGGGGGCACCCTAGGACACACAAGTTGATTGTTCCAAGCCGTGTGCGGTGCCCCCCTCCACCATAATCCACCTCGATCATATCGTAGCGGTGCTTAGGCGAAGCCCTGCGTCGGTAGCAACATCATCACCGTCATCATGCCGTCGTGCTGACGGAACTCTCCCGTGAAGCTCTGCTGGATCGGAGTTCGTGGGACGTCATCGAGCTGAACGTGTGCTGAACTCGGAGGTGCCGTGTGTTCGGTACTTGGATCGGTCGGATCGTGAAGACGTCGACTACATCAACCGTGTTCTCATAACGCTTCCGCTTACGGTCTACGAGGGTACGTGACAATACTCTCCCTCTCGTTGCTATGCATCACCATGATCTTGCGTGTGCGTAGGAATTTTTTTGAAATTACTACGTTCCCCAACAGTGGTATCAGAGCCAGGTTTATGCGTAGATGTTATATGCACGAGTAGAACACAAGTGAGTTGTGGGCGATACAAGTCATACTGCTTACCAGCATGTCATACTTTGGTTCGGCGGTATTGTTGGATGAAGCGGCCCGGACCGACATTACGCGTACGCTTACGCGAGACTGGTTCTACCGACGTGCTTTGCACACAGGTGGCTGGCGGGTGTCAGTTTCTCCAACTTTAGTTGAACCGAGTGTGGCTACGCCCGGTCCTTGTGAAGGTTAAAACAACAAAACTTGACAAATATCATTGTGGTTTTGATGCGGTAGGTAAGAACGGTTCTTGCTCAGCCCGTAGCAGCCACGTAAAACTTGCAACAACAAAGTAGAGGACGTCTAACTTGTTTTTGCAGGGCATGTTGTGATGTGATATGGTCAAGACATGATGTTAAATTTTATTGTATGAGATGATCATGTTTTGTAACACAGTTATCGGCAACTGGCAGGAGCCATATGGTTGTCGCTTTATTGTATGAAATTCAATTCGCCATGTAATTGCTTTACTTTATCACTAAGCGTTAGCGATAGTCGTGGAGGCAATAGTTGGCGTGACGACAACGATGCTTCGATGGAGATCAAGGTGTCAAGCCCGGTGACGATGGTGATCATGACGGTGCTTTGGAGATGGAGATCACAGGCACAAGATGATGATGGCCATATCATATCACTTATATTGAATGTGGTATCCTTATGCATCTTATTCTGCTGATTGATGGTAGCATTATAAGATGATCTCTCACTAAATTTCAAGGTACGTGTTCTCCCTGAGTATGCACCATTCAAAGTTCGATCGTGCCGAGACACCACGTGATGATCGGGTATGATAAGGTGTGATAAGCTCTATCATATACAACGGGTGCAAGCCAGTTTTTGCACACGCAGAAATACTCGGTTAAACTTGACAAGCCTAGCATATGACAGATATGGCCTCGGAACAACATGAGACCGAAAGGTCGAGCGTGAATCATATAGTAGATATGATCAACATAGTGATGTTCACCATTGAAAACTACTCCATCTCACGTGATGATCGGACATGGTTTAGTTGATATGGATCACGTGATCACTTAGATGATTAGAGGGATGTCTATCTAAGTGGGAGTTCTTAAATATGAGTTAATTGAACTTTAATTTATCATGAACTTAGTACTGATAGTATTTTGCTTGTCTATGTTGTTGTAGATAGATGGCCCGTGTTGTTGTTCCGTTAAATTTTAATGCGTTCCTTGAGAAAGCAAAGTTGAAAGATGATGGTAGCAATTACACGGACTGTTCCGTAACTTGAGGATTATCCTCATTGCTGCATAGAAGAATTACGTCCTGGAAGCACCGCTGGGTGCCAAACCCGCTGCAGGAGCAACGCCAGATGTTATGAACGTCTGGCAGAAGCAAAGCTGATGACTACTCGATAGTTCAGTGTGCCATGCTTTACGGCTTAGAACCGGGACTTCAACGACGTTTTGAACATCATGGAGCATATGAGATGTTCCAGGAGTTGAAGTTAATATTTCAAGCAAATGCCCAGATTGAGAGATATGAAGTCTCCAATAAGTTCTACAGCTGCAAGATGGAGGAGAATAGTTCTGTCAGTGAACATATACTCAGAATGTCTGGGTACCATAACCACTTGACTCAACTGGGAGTTAATCTTCCTAGTTGATAGTGTCATTGACAGAGTTCTTCAATCATTGCCACCAAGATACAAGAGTCGTTGCATGAACTATAATATGCAAGGGATGGATAAGACGATTCCCGAGCTCTTCACAATGCTAAAAGCTGCGGAGGTAGAAATCAAGAAGGAGCATCAAGTGTTGATGGTCAATAAGACCACCGGTTTCAAGAAAAAAGGTAAAGGGAAGAAGAAAGGGAACTTCAAGAAGAAAACAAACAAAGTTGCTTAAGAGAAGAAACCCAAGTCTGGACCTAAGCCTAAGACTGAGTGCTTCTACTGCAAAGGGACTGGTCACTGAAGCGGAACTGCCCCCAAGTATTTGGCGGATAAGAAGGATGGCAAGGTGAACAAAGTTATGTGTGATATACATGTTATTGATGTGTACCTTACTAAAGCTCGCAGTAGCACCTGGGTATTTGATACTAGTTCTGTTGCTAATATTTGCAACTCGAAACAAGGACTGCGGATTAAGCGAAGATTGGCTAAGGACGAGGTGACGATGTGCATGGGAAATGATTCCAAAGTCGACTGTGATCGCCGTCGGCACGCTACCTCTACATCTACCTTCAGGATTAGTTTTAGACCTGAATAATTGTTATTTGGTGCCAGCGTTGAGCATGAACATTATATCTGGATCTTGTTTGATGCGAGACGGTTATTCATTTAAATCAGAGAATAATGGTTGTTCTATTTATATGAGTAATATCTTTTATGGTCATGCACCCTTGAAGAGTGGTCTATTTTTGATGAATCTCGATAGTAGTGATACACATATTCATAATGTTGAAACAAAGGATGCAGAGTTGATAATGATAGTGCAACTTATTTGTGGCAATTGCCGTTTAGGTCATATTGGTGTAAAGTCGCATGAAGAAACTCCATTCTTGATGGACTTTTGGAATCACTTGGTACTTGCGAACCATGCCTCATGGGCAAGATGACTAAAACGCCTGTTCTCCGGAACTATGAGCGAGCAACAGATTTGTTGTAAATCATACATACTGATGTATGTGGTCCGATGAATATTGAGGCTCGCGGCGGGTATTCGTTATTTTATCACCTTCATAGATGATTTGAGCAGATATGGGTATATCTACTTGATGAAACATAAGTCTGAAACATTTGAAAAGTTCAAAGAATTTCAGAGTGAAGTGGAAAATCATCGTAACAAGAAAATAAAGTTTCTACGATCTGATCGTGGAGGAGAATATTTGAGTTACGAGTTTGGTCTTCATTTGAAACAATGCGGAATAGTTTCGCAACTCACGCCACCCGGAACACCACAGCATAATGGTGTGTCCGAACGTCGTAATCGTACTTTACTAGATATGGTGCGATCTATGATGTCTCTTACTGATTTACCGCTATCGTTTTGGGGTTATCTTAGAGACACTGCATTCACGTTAAATAGGGCACCATCAAATCCGTTGAGACGACGCCTTATGAACTGTGGTTTGGCAAGAAACCAAAGTTGTCGTTTCTTAAAGTTTGGGGCTGCGATGCTTATGTGAAAAAGCTTCAACCTGATAAGCTCGAACCCAAATCGGAGAAATGTGTCTTCATAGGATACCCAAAGGAGACTGTTGGGTACACCTTCTATCACAGATCCGAAGGCAAGACATTTTGTTGCTAAGAATGGATCCTTTCTAGAGAAGGAGTTTCTCTCGAAAGAAGTGAGTGGGAGGAAAGTAGAACTTGATGAGGTAACTGTACCTGCTCCATTATTGGAAAGTAGTTCATCACAGAAATCTGTTCCTGTGACTCCTACACCAATTAGTGAGGAAGCTAATGATGATGATCATGTAACTTCAGATCAAGTTACTACCGAACCTCGTAGGTCAACCAGAAGTGAATCCGCACCAGAGTGGTACGGTAATCCTGTTCTGGAGGTCATGTTACTTGACCATGACGAACCTACGAACTATGAGGAAGCGATGATGAGCCCAGATTCCGCAGAAATGGCTTGAGGCCATGAAATCTGAGATGGGTCCATGTATGAGAACAAAGTGTGGACTTTGGTTGACTTGCCCGATGATCGGCAAGCCATCAAGAATAAATGGATCTTCAAGAAGAAGACTGACGCTGACGGTAACGTTACTGTCTACAAAGCTCGACTTGTTGCGAAAGGTTTTCGACAAGTTCAAGGAGTTGACTACGATGAGACCTTCTCACCCGTAGCGATGCTTAAGTCCGTCCGAATCATGTTAGCTATTGCCGCATTTTATGATTATGAAATTTGGCAAATGGATGTAAAGACTGCATTCCTGAATGGATTTCTGGAAGAAGAGTTGTATATGATGCAACCTGAAGGTTTTATCGATCCAAAGGTGCTAACAAAGTGTGCAAGCTCCAGTGGATCCATTTATGGACTGGTGCAAGCCTCTCGGAGTTGGAATAAACGTTTTGATAGTGTGATCAAAGCATATGGTTTTATACAGACTTTTGGAGAAGCCTGTATTTACAAGAAAGTGAGTGGGAGCTCTGTAGCATTTCTAATATTATATGTGGATGACATATTGTTGATTGGAAATGATATAGAATTTCTGGATAGCATAAAGGATACTTGAATAAGAGTTTTTCAATGAAAGACCTCGGTGAAGCTGCTTATATATTGGGCATCAAGATCTATAGAGATAGATCAAGACGCTTAATTGGACTTTCACAAAGCACATACCTTGATAAAGTTTTGAAGAAGTTCAAAATGGATCAAGCAAAGAAAGGGTTCTTGCCTGTGTTACAAGGTGTGAAGTTGAGTAAGACTCAATGCCCGACCACTGCAGAAGATAGAGAGAAAATTAAAGATGTTCCCTATGCTTCAGCCATAGGCTCTATCATGTATGCAATGCTGTGTACCAGACCTGATGTGTGCCTTGCTATTAGTTAGCAGGGAGGTACCAAAGTAATCCAGGAGTGGATCACTCGAGCGGTCAAGAACATCCTGAAATACCTGAAAAGGACTAAGGATATGTTTCTCTTTATGAAGGTGACAAAGATCTCGTTGTAAATGGTTACGTCGATGAAAGCTTTGACACTGATCTGGACGATTTCTAAATCGCAAACCGGATACGTGTTTATATTGAACGGCGGAGCTGTTCAGTTGGAGCAGTTCTAAACAAAGCGTCGTGACAGTGATCTACGTGTGAAGCGGAGTACATAGCTACTTCGGAAGCAGCAAATGAAGTAGTCTGAATGAATGAGTTCATATACCATCTAGGTGTCGTAACCTAGTGCATCGGATCCAATGAAAATCTTTTGTGACAATACTGGCGCAATTGCCTTGGCAAAGGAATCTAGATTTCACAAGAGAACCAAACACATCAAGAGACACTCCAATTCCATTCGCGATCAAGTACAGGTGGGAGACATAGAGATTTGCCAAGATACATACGGATCTGAATGTTGCAGACCATTGACTAAGCCTCTCTCGCGAGCAAAACATGATCAGCACCAAGGCTCCATGGGTGTTAGAATCATTACCGTGTAATTTAGATTATTGACTCTAGTGAAAGTGGGAGACTGAAGGAAATATGCCTAGAGGCAATAATAAAGTTATTATTTATTTCCTTATTTCATGATAAATGTTTATTATATTCATGCTAGAATTGTATTAACCGGAAACATAATACATGTGTGAATACATAGACAAACAAAGTGTCACTAGTATGCCTCTACTTGACTAGCTCGCTTGTTCAAAGATGGTTATGTTTCCTAACCATAGACATGAGTTGTCATTTGATAAACGAGATCACATCATTAGGAGAATGATGTTATTGACTTGAACCATTCCGTTAGCTTAGCACTTGATTGTTTTAGTTTACTGATATTGCTTTCTTCATGACTTATACATGTTCCTGTGACTATGAGATTATCCAACTCCCGATTACCGGAGGAACATTTTGTGTGCTACCAAACGTCACAACGTAACTAGGGTGATTATAAAGGTGCTCTACAGGTGTCACCAATGGTACTTGTTGAGTTGGCATAATCGAGATTAGGATTTTTCACTCCGATTGTCGGAGAGGTATCTCTGGGCCCTCTCGGTAATGCACATCACTATAAGCCTTGCAAGCAATGCAACTAATGAGTTAGTTGCAGGATGATGCATTACGAAACGAGTAAAGAGACTTGCCGGTAACGAGATTGAACTAGGTATTGAGATACCGACGATCGAATCTCGGGGCAAAGTAACATACGATGACAAAGGGAACAACGTATGTTGTTATGCGGTTTGACTGATAAAGATCTTCATAGAATATGTAGGAGCCAATATGAATATCCTAGGTTCCGCTATTGGTTATTGACCAGAGACGTGTCTCGGTCATGTCTACATAGTTCTCGAACCCGTAGGGTCCGCACGCTTAACGTTCGGTGACGATCTGGTATTATGAGTTTATGTGATTTGATGTACCGAAGGTAGTTTGGAAGTCCCAAATGAGATCAGGGGACTATGACGAGGAGTCTCGAAATGGTCGAGGCGGTAAAGATCGGATATATTGGACGACTATATTCAGACATCGTCAAAGGTTCCGAGTGATTCGGGTATTTTTCGGAGTACCGGGGAGTTACGGGAATACGGGGAAGAAGTATTGGGCCTCATGGGCCAAGTGGTGGAAGAGATAAGGCAGGGCGCGTGCCCCCCCCTTGCCCAAACCGAATTGGACTAGGGGGCCGTCCCCCCTTTCCTCCTTTCATCCCTCTCCTTCATTCTCCCTCTCCTCCTTCCTTTCCTCCTCCTAGTAGGAGTAGGAAAGGGGAGTCCTACTCCTACTAGGGGGAGGACTCCTCCTCCTGGCGCGCCCTACAGGGGCCGGCCGACCTCCCCCCTTGCTCCTTTATATATCGGGGCAGGGCACCCTAGGACACACAAGTTGATTGTTCCAAGCCGTGTGCGGTGCCCCCATCCACCATAATCCACCTCGGATCATATCGTAGCGGTGCTTAGGCGAAGCTCCTGCGTCGGTAGCAACATCCACCGTCATCACGCCGTCGTGCTGAACGGAACTCTCCCATGAAGCTCTGCTGGATCGGAGTTCGTGAGACGTCATCGAGCTGAACGTGTGCTGAACTCGGAGAGGTCGTGCGTTCGGTACTTGGATCGGTCGGACCGTGAAGGCGTTCGACTACATCAACCGCGTTCTCGTACGCTTCTGCTTATGGTCTATGAGGGTACATGGACGACACTCTTCCCTCTCGTTTGCTATGCTATCACCATTGATCTTGCGTGTGCGTAGGAATTTTCGAAATTACTACGTCAAGGGGGCACCCCATGACACACAAGTTGATCTTCGTGATCGTTCATTAGCCGTGTGCGGTGCCCCCTTCCACCATATTCCACCTCGGTCATATCGTAGTGGTGCTTAGGCGAAGCCCTGCGTCGGTAGAGCATCATCACCGTCATCAACGCCGTCGTGCTGACGAAACTCCCTCAACACTGTTGCTAGATCGGAGCTCGAGGGATGTCACCGAGTTGAACGTGTGCAGAACTCGGAGTGCCGTACGTTCGTACTTGGATCGGTCGGATCGGAAGACGTACGACTACTTCCTCTATGTTGTGTCAACGCTTCCGTTGCCGGTCTACGAGGGTACGTAGACAACACTCTCCTCTTGTTGCTATGCATCACCATGATCTTGCGTGTGCGTAGGAAATTTTTTGAAATTACTACGTTCCCCAACAGTGGCATCCGAGCCTAGGTTTTATGGTTGATGTTATATGCACGAGTAGAACACAAGTGAGTTGTGGGCGATATAAGTCATACTGCTTACCAGCATGTCATACTTTGGTTCGGCGGTATTGTTGGATGAAGCGGCCCGGACCGACATTACGCGTACGCTTACGCGAGACTGGTTCTACCGACGTGCTTTGCACACAGGTGGCTGGCGGGTGTCAGTTTCTCCAACTTTAGTTGAACCGAGTGTGGCTACGCCCGGTCCTTGCGAAGGTTAAAACAGCACCAACTTGACAAACTATCGTTGTGGTTTTGATGCGTAGGTAAGAACGGTTCTTGCTAAGCCCGTAGCAGCCACGTAAAACTTGCAACAACAAAGTAGAGGACGTCTAACTTGTTTTTGCAGGGCATGTTGTGATGTGATATGGTCAAGACATGATGCTAAATTTTATTGTATGAGATGATCATGTTTTGTAACCGAGTTATCGGCAACTGGCAGGAGCCATATGGTTGTCGCTTTATTGTATGCAATGCAATTGCGCTGTAATGCTTTACTTTATCACTAAGCGGTAGCGATAGTCGTGGAAGCATAAGATTGGCGAGACGACAACGATGCTACGATGGTGATCAAGGTGTCGCGCCGGTGACGATGGTGATCATGACGGTGCTTCGGAGATGGAGATCACAAGCACAAGATGATGATGGCCATATCATATCACTTATATTGATTGCATGTGATGTTTATCTTTTATGCATCTTATCTTGCTTTGATTGACGGTAGCATTATAAGATGATCTCTCACTAAATTTCAAGATAAAAGTGTTCTCCTGAGTATGCACCGTTGCCAAAGTTCGTCGTGCCCAGACACCACGTGATGATCGGTGTGATAAGCTCTACGTCCATCTACAACGGGTGCAAGCCAGTTTTGCACACGCAGAATACTCAGGTTAAACTTGACGAGCCTAGCATATGCAGATATGGCCTCGGAACACTGAGACCGAAAGGTCGAGCATGAATCATATAGTAGATATGATCAACATAGTGATGTTCACCATTGAAAACTACTCCATTTCACATGATGATCGGTTATGGTTTAGTTGATTTGGATCACGTGATCACTTAGATGATTAGATGGATGTCTATCTAAGTGGGAGTTCTTAAGTAATATGATTAATTGAACTTAAATTTATCATGAACTTAGTACCTGATAGTATCTTGCTTGTCTATGTTTGATTGTAGATAGATGGCCCGTGCTGTTGTTCCGTTGAATTTTAATGCGTTCCTTGAGAAAGCAAAGTTGAAAGATGATGGTAGCAATTACACGGACTGGGTTCGTAACTTGAGGATTATCCTCATTGCGGCACAGAAGAATTACGTCCTGGAACCACCGCTAGGTGCCAGGCCTGCTGCTGGAGCAACACCAAATGTTATGAACGTCTGGCAGAGCAAAGCTGATGACTACTCGATAGTTCAGTGTGCCATGCTTTACGGCTTAGAATCGGGACTTCAACGACGTTTTGAACGTCATGGAGCATATGAGATGTTCCAGGAGTTGAAGTTAATATTTGAAGCAAATGCCCGGATTGAGAGATATGAAATCTCTAATAAATTCTATAACTGCAAGATGGAGGAGAATTGTTCTGTCAGTGAACATATACTCAAAATGTCTGGGTATCATAATCACTTCACTCAACTAGGAGTTAATCTTCCTGTTGATAGTGTCATTGACAGAGTTCTTCAATCACTGCCACCAAGCTACAAGAGCTTCGTGATGAACTATAACATGCAAGGGATGGATAAGACAATTCCCGAGCTCTTCGCAATGCTAAAGGCTGCGGAGGTAGAAATCAAGAAGGAGCATCAAGTGTTGACGGTCAACCAGACCGCCAGTTTCAAGAAAAAGGGCAAAGGGAAGAAGAAGGGGAACTTCAAGAAGAACAGTAAGCAAGTTACTGCTCAGGAGAAGAAACCCAAATCTGGACCTAGGCCTGAAACTGAGTGCTTCTACTGCAAGCATACTGGGCACTGGAAGCGGAACTGCCCCAAGTATTTGGTGGATAAGAAGGATGGCAAGGTGAACAAAGGTATATGTGATATACGTGTTATTGATGTGTACCTTACTAGAGTTTGTAGTAGCACCTGGGTATTTGATACTGGTTCTGTTGCTAACATTTGCAACTCGAAACAGGGACTACGGATTAAGCGAACACTGCCAAAGGACGAGGTGACGGTGCGCGTGGGAAATGGTCAAAGTCGATGTGATCGCAGTCGGCACGCTACCTCTACATCTACCTTCGGGATTAGTATTAGACCTAAATAATTGTTATTTGGTGCCAGCGTTGAGCATGAACATTATATCTGGATCTTGTTTGATGCGAGACGGTTATTCATTTAAATCAGAGAATAATGGTTGTTCTATTTATATGAGTAATATCTTTTATGGTCATGCACCCTTGAAGAGTGGTCTATTTTTGATGAATCTCGATAGTAGTGATACACATATTCATAATGTTGAAGCCAAAAGATGCAGAGTTGATAATGATAGTGCAACTTATTTGTGGCACTGCCGTTTAGGTCATATCGGTGTAAAGCGCATGAAAAAACTCCATACTGATGGACTTTTGGAACCACTTGATTATGAATCACTTGGTACTTGCGAACCGTGCCTCATGGGCAAGATGACTAAAACGCCGTTCTCCGGTACTATGGAGAGAGCAACAGATTTGTTGGAAATCATACATACAGATGTATGTGGTCCGATGAATATTGAGGCTCGTGCGCATATCGTTATTTTCTCACCTTCACAGATGATTTAAGCAGATATGGGTATATCTACTTAATGAAACATAGTCTGAAACATTTGAAAAGTCAAAGAATTTCAGAGTGAAGTTGAAAATCATCGTAACAAGAAAATAAAGTTCTACGATCTGATCGTGGAGGAGAATATTTGAGTTACGAGTTTGGTTGCGGAATAGTTTCGCAACTCACGCCACCCGGAACACCACAGCGTAATGGTGTGTCCGAACGTCGTAATCGTACTTTACTAGATATGGTGCGATCTATGATGTCTCTTACTGATTTACCGCTATCGTTTTGGGGTTATGTTTTAGAGACGGCTGCATTCACGTTAAATAGGGCACCATAGAAATTCGTTGAGACGACGCCTTATGAACTATGGTTTGGCAAAAAACCAAAGTTGTCGTTTCTGAAAGTTTGGGGCTGCGATGCTTATGTGAAAAAGCTTCAACCTGATAAGCTCGAACCCAAATCAGAGAAATGTGTCTTCATAGGATACCCAAAGGAGACTGTTGGGTACACCTTCTATCACAGAATCCCGAAGGCAAGACTTCGTTGCTAAGAATGGAATCCTTTCTAGAGAAGGAGTTTCTCTCGAAAGAAGTGAGTGGGAGAAAAGTAGACTTGATGAGGTAACTGTACTGCTTCCCTTATAGAAGTAGTACATCCACAGAAACGGTTTCTAACACCTACAACCATTAAGTGAGGAAGCTAATGATAATGATCAATGAAACTTCAGATCAAGTTTACTACCGAACTCGTAGATCAACCAGAGTAAGATCCGCACCAGAGTGGTACGGTAATCCTGTTCTGGAAGTCATGCTACTAGATCATGATGAACCTACGAACTATGAAGAAGCGATGGTGAGCCCAGATTCCGCAAAGTGGCTAGAAGCCATGAAATCTGAGATGGGATCCATGTATGAGAACAAAGTGGACTTTGGTTGACTTGCCCGTTGATCGGCAAGCAATTGAGAATAAATGGATCTTCAAGAAGAAGACTGACGCTGACGGTAATGTTACTGTCTACAAAGCTCGACTTGGTTGCGAAAGGTTTTCGACAAGTTCAAGGGATTGACTACGATGAGACCTTCTCACCCGTAGCGATGCTTAAGTCTGTCCGAATCATGTTAGCAATTGCCGCATTTTATGATTATGAAATTTGGCAAATGGATGTCAAAACTGCATTCCTGAATGGGATTTGCGAAGAAGATTGTATATGATGCAACCGGAAGGTTTTGTCGATCCAAAGGGAGCTAACAAAGTGTGCAAGCTCCAGCGATCCATTTATGGACTGGTGCAAGCCTCTCGGAGTTGGAATAAACGCTTTGATAGTGTGATCAAAGCATTTGGTTTTATACAGACTTTCGGAGAAGCCTGTATTTACAAGAAAGTGAGTGGGAGCTCTGTAGCATTTCTGATATTATATGTGGATGACATATTACTGATTGGAAATGATATAGAATTTCTGGATAGCATAAAGGGATACTTGAATAAGAGTTTTTCAATGAAAGACCTCGGTGAAGCTGCTTACATATTAGGCATAAAGATCTATAGAGATAGATCAAGACGTTTAATTGGACTTTCACAAAGCACATACCTTGACAAGATTTTGAAGAAGTTCAAAATGGATCAAGCAAAGAAAGGGTTCTTGCCTGTGTTACAAGGTGTGAAGTTGAGTCAGACTCAATGCCCGACCACTGCAGAAGATAGAGAGAAAATGAAAGATGTTCCCTATGCTTCAGCCATAGGCTCTATCATGTATGCAATGCTGTGTACCAGACCTGATGTGTGCCTTGCTATAAGTCTAGCAGGGAGGTACCAAAGTAATCCAGGAGTGGATCACTGGACAGCGGTCAAGAACATCCTGAAGTACCTGAAAAGGACTAAGGATATGTTTCTCGTATATGGAGGTGACAAAGAGCTCATCGTAAACGGTTACGTTGATGCAAGCTTTGACACTGATCCGGACGATTCTAAATCGCAAACCGGATACGTGTTTACATTAAACGGTGGAGCTGTCAGTTGGTGCAGTTCTAAACAAAGCGTCGTGGCGGGATCTACGTGTGAAGCGGAATACATAGCTGCTTCGGAAGCAGCAAATGAAGGAGTTCATATCCGATCTAGGTGTCATACCTAGTGCATCGGGTCCAATGAAAATCTTTTGTGACAATACTGGTGCAATTGCCTTGGCGAAAGGAATCCAGATTTCACAAGAGAACCAAGCACATCAAGAGACGCTTCAATTCCATCCGGGATCTAGTCCAGGTGGGAGACATAGAGATTTGCAAGATACATACGGATCTGAATGTTGCAGACCCGTTGACTAAGCCTCTTCCACGAGCAAAACATGATCAGCACCAAGGCTCCATGGGTGTTAGAATCATTACTGTGTAATCTAGATTATTGACTCTAGTGCAAGTGGGAGACTGAAGGAAATATGCCCTAGAGGCAATAATAAAGTTATTATTTATTTCCTTATATCATGATAAAAGTTTATTATTCATGCTAGAATTGTATTAACCGGAAACATAATACATGTGTGAATACATAGACAAACAGAGTGTCACTAGTATGCCTCTACTTGACTAGCTCGTTAATCAAAGATGGTTATGTTTCCTAACCATGACAAAGAGTTGTTATTTGATTAACGGGATCACATCATTAGTTGAATGATCTGATTGACATGACCCATTCCATTAGCTTAGCACCCGATCGTTTAGTATGTTGCTATTGCTTTCTTCATGACTTATACATGTTCCTATAACTATGAGATTATGCAACTCCCGTTTACCGGAGGAACACTTTGGGTACTACCAAACGTCACAACGTAACTGGGTGATTATAAAGGAGTACTACAGGTGTCTCCAAAGGTACATGTTGGGTTGGCGTATTTCGAGATTAGGTTTTGTCACTCCGATTGTCGGAGAGGTATCTCTGGGCCCTCTCGGTAATGCACATCACATAAGCCTTGCAAGCATTGCAACTAATGAGTTAGTTGCGGGATGATGTATTACAGAATGATTAAAGAGACTTGCCGGTAACGAGATTGAACTAGGTATTGGATACCGACGATCGAATCTCGGGCAAGTAACATACCGATGACAAAGGGAACAACGTATGTTGTTATGCGGTCTGACCGATAAAGATCTTCATAGAATATGTAGGAGCCAATATGAGCATCCAGGTTCCGCTATTGGTTATTGACCGGAGACGTGTCTCGGTCATGTCTACATAGTTCTCGAACCCGTAGGGTCCGCACGCTTAAAGTTCGGTGACGATCGTAATTAGGGTTTTTGTGTTTTGATGTACCGAAGTTGTTCGGAGTCCCGGATGTGATCACGGACATGACGAGGAGTCTCGAAATGGTCGAGACATAAAGATTGATATATTGGAAGCCTATATTTGGATATCAGAAACGTTCCGGGTGAAATCGGGATTTTACCGGAGTACCGGGGGGTTACCGGAACCCCCCGGGGGTTATTGGGCCTACATGGGCCATAAGGGAGAAGAGGAGGGCCGGCCAGGGAGGCCGCGCGCCCCCTCCCCCCTAGTCCGAATAGGACAAGGAAGGGGGGGGCGCCCCCCTTTCCTCTTTCTCCCTTCCTCCTTCCTTTTCCAACAAGGCAAGAGGGGGGAGTCCTACTCCCGGTTGGAGTAGGACTCCTCCAGGCGCACCCATAGGGCCGGCCGCACCTCCCCCTCTCCCTCCTTTATATACTGAGGCAAGGGGCACCCCATGACACACAAGTTGATCCTCGTGATCGTTCCTTAGCCGTGTGCGGTGCCCCCTTCCACCATATTCCACCTCGGTCATATCGTAGCGGTGCTTAGGCGAAGCCCTGCGTCGGTAGAACATCATCACCGTCATCACGCCGTCGTGCTGACGAAACTCTCCCTCAATGTTTTGCTGGATCGGACTCGAGGGACGTCACCGAGTTGAACGTGTGCAGAACTCGGAGGTGCCGTACGTTCGGTACTTGGATCGGTCGGATCGGGAAGACGTACGACTACTTCCTCTACGTTGTGTCAACACGCTTCCGTTGCCGGTCTACGAGGGTACGTAGACAACACTCTCCCCTCTCGTTGCTATGCATCACCATGATCTTGCGTGTGCGTAGGAATTTTTTGAAATTACTACGTTCCCCAACAACCTAGGGCCAGTGCAAGGAATGTTGGAGACTCCAGAACCATCCTACAAAAAGCACAACAACTCAAAGAGGCTCAAGATGCTGCAACTAAAAAAGAGCAAGGTAAAAAAACCACACCTTTCTCCCTCTTCAATAACCCTCATTTTATTTCAGTAGCTTCCAAAATAGGATTGATGTAGACCCTAGAGAAGTGAACACTCTTAGCTTACCTTTTCTTAGTACTCTGAATCCTGACAGGAATGTTGATCCTGATCCAGGATTCACCACCCCCCAAATGCAATATGGATGGTGGGGTGGAACATAGTAGTAGCTTTGACTCTGATGAAGTGTGGAACCTAGTATGTAAACACAAATTGGGCAAGCACCCCAGGACAAGGGTTTCCCCATGAATGCAATCTTTTGGAATGTTAGGGGCATGTCTGCTCCAGGGAGGAAAACCCTTGTAGTTGATACAATTAGGAAATTACGGCCTCTGTCCTTGGTTTCCAGGAAACCAAAAAGGAAGAATTTTCTGACTCCTACCTTAAATCTTCAGTAGGGAGCAGAAACTTCTCTTGGCACCACCTCCCATCAAAAGGCTCTACTGGAGGCATCCTGATGGGGGTGGATGCTGACCTTTTTGCGATTATCTTCTGGTCTCATCTTGGTTACTCATTTAGTTGTGTTCTTAAGATGAAGAGAAGGATGTTACTTTTAGAATCATCATTGTTTATGGATCCCCTTATGAGGAAGGAAATGCAGCCTTTATTTCTAAGCTTCACTCATTGTTCATAGAGAATCCATATCCCACCCTCATTGGGGGAGACTTTAATTTAGTTAGATATGTCAGAGAAAAAAAACAATGGTGTTGTCAACCATAGATGGTGTGACAACTTCAATGCTTGGATAGAAATTTGGAGTCTGATAGAAATCAAGCTGTCCAGCAGAAAATTCACCTGGGCTAATAACCAGGCAGACTTGATCATGTCTACAATAGATAGACTTCTCTGCAATACTGAGATGGACAAAATATTTCCACTAGCCTCCTGCATTGCTCTACCTAGATGTGGCAATGACCATGCACCCATTATTTGGGAATCAGGTGTGGAGCAAATGCCTAAAAGTAGTAGTTACATAATGGAAAAATGGTGGCTCCTTAGAGAGGACTTCTCCAATCTAATTGCCAAAATTTGAAATGAACCCACCTCTAAGGCCAACCCCTTAGACAATTCGCAAGAGAAGATGAGAAAACTTAGAATAGTGACCAAGGGTTGGAGCTCAAATGAAGAAGCTCAACTTAGGAGATATAAGAAAATCCTTGTAGAGGAATATGACAAGCTAGATATTAAATCTGAAACAATAGTGCTCTCTGACTCTGAATCCTCTAGGCTCAAATTTACACATAATGAACTCTAGAAAAATTGGCTCCAAGAGATCAAAGCAAAGCAGAGATCTAGAGATAGAAGTACTTATTGATAAGATTATGAAAAGAATTGCTGGGTGGAGAGGGAAACTTCTATCTTACAAGGGTACTTACTTTTCTTCTTTAATTTTCCTAAATGGGCAATAGAACTTATTAATGCCCAAATGGCAAACTATTTGTGGAATGATTTTGAGGGGCACAGAAAATTGCATTTAGCTAACTGTAAGATGGTCTGTATGAAGAAAGAATTTGGGGGCTTGGCATCCCAAATCTTCAAGAGGTCAACCTCTGCCTCCTAGGATCTTGGGTTAAAAGATACTATGAAGGTGAAGGGAAACCCTGGAAGATGATGATAGACCAGAAATATATGAGAGGCAAAACTAATGTTTTTGCCCAAAGCACCTCCACCAGTACCTCTAGGTTCTGGAAAGGAGTGAAATCCATCATCCAAACCTTGAAATTTGGATATAGATGGAAAATAGGGACATTTGACGAGATTAGATTTTGGGAAGATACTTGGTTTGGCACCTCCCCTCTAGCAGTGCAATTCTGGCACATCTACATAGTTTGCAATGAGGAAAACAAAAGTGTCTGAGATGTCTGGGATGGTGAAACACTGAAGTTGACCCTTAGGAGGAACTTTGACAGTAAGATGATAGAACAATGGTAAGGTAGACGCTTGTTCTAACCTCCATAGTGGCACTTTGACCTTTTCTCAACAACATCTACTTCTAATCTGCTTGAATGACCCTCTTGTCATTTGACCAAGAATTGAACGAGATGACACCCACCAATATCTTCCAACACAGGATCTCCCTTATAGGGTCGTCCTTCTCTCTTTTTCCCCAAGAACATCGGGGGTCTGTTCTCTGAACGAGTCAGCACCAGCCCCGTTACCAATACGGGGATCTCGGCATGAGAACTTGTAGAACTTGTCTCTTGAATTGCATCCCCCCTAGGCCGACCAGCTAAGTAGGACCCACTTAGCAAAACAGGTCTATAGGGCGCTAGGGAAGGGGTATAGAATGGTACTTGAATCTATCTATGTTCGTGAAAGAATGTTCTTGTTTTTTGTTGGAAAAACTAACACCGACGTCAAGATCAGTCTCCTTTCCTTTCTCTTTTCGGGGTGGTTCCTTTGGTGGAACTAATTCTTTCTCTCTTTTCTTTATATCATAATTGAATTGATACCTAAATTCAAAGAAGGAATCAAGAGACAACGTTCCTGTTCTAGTTGGGGTCCAGATGGCTTTCATACACACAGATCTTTCCTTTCTTTTGGAAAAATGAGCCAGTCTTCCCCTGTCGTAATAGTACCCACGGGTAGCTCCTTCTCTTTTCTGATAGCCGGATATGGGGGGCCCAAGACCCACGGAGACCTACCTATAGTGACGTCAAAGTACCAGTGAGCATGGAGGTTTGGTTGAAATTGGTTACGACGACGTCGAGTTGGCGGCGGAGGAAGACTCGGCATGAAGGCTAGAAAATGGTGTGGAACGTAGTGGTAATAGAGTGGAGATTGCGAAAGAGATCACCTTCAATGGTGACTCTGATGCTCTGATCTGGCAACTTGAGAATAAGGGTGTCTATTCTTCTAGTTCGTTATACCATGTGATTAACTTTAGAGGGGTCCAACCCCTGTTCCTGCCAGCTGTTTGGAAACTGGTAGTGCCTCCAAAGATCCATGTCTTTCTTTGGTTGTTTTCCCAAAACAAGCTGATGACTAGAGACAATATGAGGAAAAGACATATAATTAAACCTCTGGATTGTGTTTTCTATATTGAACAGGAAACAAACCACCATTTATTTTTTGACTGTGTAGTTGCCAGGAATATTTGGTCGTTTGTCAATCTCATTTTCCAAAAGAATTTGGGTACAAACTTTGAATCTGTGGCCCGATTTTGGATCTCTAATAATAAGAATTTAGCTTTAAACTTAGTTAGTTCTGCTGTCCTATGGTGTTTATGGAAATATAGGAACTCTATGATTTTTAATAACACCATTTGGACGTCTATTAATCAGGTGTGGAGACTGATTCACAGGATGCTGAAGTTCTGGGTGACTCTGACCCCAGAAGCGAGCAAAAACCGAGTGGAGGAGTTCTTGGGTGTGGTGACGAAGCTACTCCGGCAACCCTGGATGATCTCGTGTTTCTGAAAGCTAGGAACTCTGGATTGGATGTTAGTGTAAGCTAGAACAACCTCAACATCTCTGAAGATGGCGGATTCTTTTCTCTTGCCAAGAAGCGAGACACCGACGGCAAGACCATGGTGAACAGCCCCGTGTCTACCCTTGCAATCTGCTGGTCGCCCCAGGTGGCCCTGGCATCACCACTCAAGTTCAGGAGGGGAGCGAGCGAGTCAGTGTGATCTCACCCCCTGAGCTGGGCAGGCGTTCTGTTTTTAACCTTCATTGTGCTTTGTTTTTGTCCTTTGGCTCTTTATCAAGCAGGGCTGTAATAACTGATTAAGTCTGGTTCGTTGAACTCTACCTTTGTAGTTGTAAGGATATGTATGGTTTCATTCTGGTTAATGGAACTGGGGAGAGGCCTCCCTGTTCTTCTAAAAAAATTTGTATGGTTAGGCCACCTCCAACGCTAACCCCCAAGCTGGGCACCGTAACTTTCTACGGATTGGTGAAGACCACTCCACGGACACTAACGCGGGAACTGACCATCCAAGCGTGCCCTTATACATTTCAAAGCGGATTTCAAAAAAGAAAACAAATTTCATACAAACCTAGCCGCCGCATCTACGAAACAACTTCTGTGAAGGGTAATAACGCTAACCCCGCATCTACGAGAAGGATTTGTGGGGGTTCCTCTTCTACGGATCTTCTTTCCTAGAAAAACAAATTCCTTCGGGGCCCATCTTCTAGTATATATCCCCATTTTCCCTAGAAAAACAAATCAAGAGAAGGTTTTTGGGATGAAGCGTCACCGTCACGAGGCGGAACCTGGGCAGGAGCACTTTTGCTCTCCGGCGGAGCGATTCCGCCGGGGAAACTTCCCTTCGGGAGGGGGAAATCAAAGCCATCATCATCACCAACGATCCTCTCATCATGGGAGGACCAATCTTCATCAACATCTTCATCAGCACCATCTCATCTCAAAACCTAGTTCATCTCTTGTATTCAGTCTTTGTCTCAGAACCTCAGATTGGTACATGTGGGTTGCTAGTAGTGTTGATTACATCTTGTAGTTTATGCTTGTTGGTTTATTTGGTGGAAGATCATATGATCAGATCCATTATGCTATTCAATACCCCTATGATCTTGAGCATGAATATGTTTTGTGAGTAGCTATGTTTGTTCTTGAGGACATGGGAGAAGTCTTGTCATAAGTAAATCATGTGAATTTGGTATTCGTTTCGTATTTTGATGAAATGTATGTTGTTGTTTCCCTTAGTGGTGTTATGTGAACGTCGACTACATGACACTTCACCATCTTTGGGCCTAAGGGAATGCATCATGGAGTAGTTATTAGACGATGGGTTGCTAGAGTGTCAGAAGCTTAAACCCTAGTTTATGCATTATTCCGCAAGAGACTGATTTGGATCGATATGTCTCATGCTATGGTTAGATTATTCTTAATTCTTCTTTCATAGTTGCAGATGCTTGCGAGAAGGGGTAATCATAAGTGGGAGGTTTGTTCAAGTAAGAACAACACCCAAGCACCGATCCACTCACATATCAAATTATCAAAGTAACGAACGTGTGGATATTACTACTGGGCCGTAAAAACGGGCCTATCCTGGCCGGGGTTAACTTCATCAGCATTTAAGTATGTTTAAAGCCCCATTGAAGGTAGATGAGGGCTCAAGACCCATAATCGGTTGAGAGCCTGTAGCCCGTAAACCAGCGTGAATATGTAACTTGTATTGTAAGTTAGGAATAAGTAGAGACCAAACCGGACACATCTATTGAGCCGGTGTTGGGGACTCTGTAAACCGACTGGGCGTCACCCATGTATATAAGGGGGACGACCAGCGGCGATTCAAGAAAACGGACAACAATTCGAGACACAGGCGAAGCTTGTTGCTCCCTAGTCATCGAAACACCCATCATTCCATCACAACTAGACATAGGCTTTTACTTCATCGAAGGGGCCGAACTAGTTATAAACTCACTTGCATCCTTGTGTCCGCTTTACAACCCCTTCAAGCTAACCGTCGCGATGGCTCCAGGACTAAGTCCTTTCTCTAGGACATCTGCCGTGACAAAACCCACGACAGTTGGCGACCCACCGTGGGCTATCGCACGGGTTTCCGGTTCTTGGAGGGCCGCTTTTGAAGACTCGGAGGGTTACGCTTGTAGGCCGGAGACTAAGAGTCGTCGCGGCAAGCTCCTACATCGACGACGCAGGCTGGGCGCCCCGAGGCCGGCTCAATTGAGTACGGGTTAACCGGGTCCCCTTTGGTAGCATTCACGTTTTCATTGGCAAGATCGGAGAACCGGGCCCTGAGCCGGACATCTTGTACCGAATCTCCGTCGAGATGGCCTCAGCCGTGCGCAATGTCCGCCCGGGTTAAACCGGCCATGAAAAGCGGTTAACCCTCGTGGGAGTGATCCATGGAGGAAGTCATGAGGACAGATCGGAGCTCGCGGGGCGACTGTCGTTGTTCCGGTGACGAATCTTCGGCCGGAGAACCGAATATCTTTATCAGCTACAGATGCCGGATTGAGAGCTGTTCTCGATGGCGACAGTATTCCAGACCCTCCGATCTGCCTAACTGGGTTGGAATTTCATGACCGGAACACAAGCAAGCGTTTCATTCTTCGACAGTGCGGCGGGTCTCCGGTCCAGCAGCGGCGATGGCTGCTAGGGCAGGAGGCCCTGTGCGCCCGCCGGCTCAGGTTCTATCAAAACTATTTGATGTGTTGGCTGTGCTTATGGCGGAAGTTAATCCGCCAGATCAGGACGTTCACAACACAGAGATTGCAAAGGTAAAGGAACAAATCACCCAGTCCAAGACGGATCTGGCTGCTGAGGATACCAGGATGGCCGCAGAGCGGGCCGCTTTAGACGCATAGGCCTACAGGCTTATGTTGGACCAGAGCGCGTCGCATGAAGTCATGAGGAGGAAGCACCGATCCCGCTTACCTCCATTTTTCGAGTATAGAGACCTTTTTAACACTCCAGGGCCAAGAGCCGGCAATCCGCTGGAGGGGAACCGGGCAGAAGCCCCTGGGACCGGTGCGCCGGTTCAGCCCCGTCAGATGGACCCACCTCGTCAAAACACCGTTATACCTTAGGATGCTTTAACACCTCCGGGTCACTACTCCAACCCAATGGACAATCTTGTTGCCACTGCTGCACGACTGGAGGCCATTCCAATTGAAGGTGACTCGCCGCAGGCAGTAGAGACACGACGGGTCAAGGAACTTCTGAGGACAGCTTTGGCCCAACAGGAAGCGTACTCGTACAGCCGCGACCGGATCCACTCGACCCCCCGTCCAAGCCAGAGCTATAGCAGACATATGGATGAGCCAGCAGTGTCGAGTAATGAACGACGTGGAGCACCCCCGTCTGGCAACAACCCGACGGGTGGTGCTGATGACGCTCAGGCAAGTAGTAAACCGGGCCCGAGCGCAGGAGGCCGAGTTAGCCAGCACAGCATCAGCTCGGCCAGCTCACGCCGGTCGTTCCAACCATCTCGATCGAATCCTGGTTGTACTTCTAGTTCTTTGGGGGTGCCTTGCCTTTATCCGCTTTACGCAATGTGCGCTGCCCAAGGATTTCAAAGGCCCCGCGCAAGGTACCAAATTACACGGCGGATCAACCTCCAGAGACATGGGGAGAGCTATGAGATGGCCATGGAGATGCTGGATGTGGATGACACGGCGTGTGCGAAATACTTCACCATGATGCTTGAAGGAACGGCCCGTACTTGGTTAAAAAGCTTGCCAGCTAATTCTATCAGTTCATGGGCCCAATTACGAGCCCGGTTTATCAACAATTTCAAGGATACCTGTAAACAGCCTATGTCGATAGTGGACTTAGCTGCATGCGTCCAGGAGGAAGGAGAATCAATGACTCATTGGGTGCGCCGGGTTTCACAAGTGTTGCATTCCTCAGACCGCATCAATAGCTGACACCGCAGTACTGACCCTAGAGGGCAACTGCCGGTTTGGGCCCCTGAAGTTGAAATTAGGACGGATGAAGCGTCATTGCACCCGACATGGGGACCTCATGGCCGCTTGGTAAAATATGCTGATTCTGATAGTACCAAGGATCCCGAATCTGATGATGACAACAAGAGGAAAGGAAGAACAACAGCTCCAAAGGTCAGCCAGCATTCACTGGGTAGGCAATGGGGAGGAGGCAAGCGTAAAGCGGATGGTAACATGGATTTTGTGGCTAATACCAACGCACAGGACAATGGTCAGCGGCGCAAGGGTAGGCCGAAAAATCATAGTGGAGCACCCAACCCTAACCCAAACTGCCTGAACTATCTGCTAAGTCAGCCCTGTCCAAGACATGGGACGAAGGAGGAGCCAGAAAACCACCTTTGGAAGGATTGCTTTATTATGCAGGAGTTCAAGAATTCTAATAATTTCCGGTATGATCACGGATCTGGCGGTGGCTCAGGGTCCGGGCCGGGTTACGGTGGAGGAAGTTCTGGTTCAGGATTTAATGGTAATCCGGGCGGACATAATGGTCAAAATGGTCAGAACAACCAGGGTGGTTACAACCAACAGCAGCAACAGTCAGGTTACCAGAGCAACCCAAAGCAGTTGAGTAGTGGGCAGTACCATGTCTTCACCACTAGCTTGGACAAGCGAGACCGGAAAGGTTCAGGCGGGCGGGCAACTCTGTTGAACCGGCCATACCCCCGTTATCACGTACCAAGCCTCCCCTCATCCTCAGCCACCCCCACGCGGCCAGACCACACCGCGCCCCACAGTTGAGTAAGCAGTACCATGTCTTTACCACTAACCAGACACCGGAAGTTCAGAGGCGGGCAGTCAACTCTGTTGAACCGGCCATACCCCGTTATCTACGTTGGTCTGAACAGCCAATCATATGGAGCAGAGAGGATCACCCACCCCAGGTCGATAATCCGGGTCAGTTGGCTCTGGTGGTGGCGCCTCAGGTGGGAGGTTATAAGTTCACCAAGGTGCTCATGGATGGAGGGAGCAGCATTAACATCCTGTACTATGAGACCTTCCGTCGTATGGGACTAACAGATAAGAATCTCAAACCGTCTAATACAGTATTCCACGGTGTAGTGCCTGGCAGATCAGCATATCCCGTTGGTAAGATAGCTCTGAAGTGGCCTTTGGGGATGATCATGATTCCAGGTCGGAAGACATTGACGTTTGAAGTGGTGAAAATCCAAAGTCCATATCATGCCCTGTTTGGGCGACCGGCATACGCCAAGTTTATGGCTCGGCCCTGTTATGTGTATTTGCAGCTCAAGATGCCGGGTCACAAGGGGACAATAACGGTTCACGGAAGCCGCAAAATCGCTTTGGAATGCGAGGAAGGAGATGCGGCTTATGCAGAGTCGGTTTGTGCCACCGAGGAGTTGAAGTACTATAAAGACAATGTTGATCCGGCGGACATGACTCCGTTGAAGAAGCCAACTACGGAGCATGATCCGGCCCTGAAGTTCAAATCGGCAGCAGAAACTAAGCTTGTTGACTTCGTACCTGGCGATTCGTCCAAGCAGTTCAGCATCAGTGCCAACTTGGATCCGAAATAGGAAAGCGCGCTCATCGAGTTCATCCGTGAGAATCGGGACATTTTTGCATGGAAGCCCTCTGACATGCCAGGTGTACCGAGGCAACTCGCTGAGCACACCCTTAATGTGGATCCTAAATACAAACCGGTGAAACAGTTCCTCCGCCGGTTTAACGAAGAAAGACGCAAGGCGATTGGAGAAGAGGTAGCCAGGCTCTTAGCAGCTGGCTTTATATTTGAAGTTTTTCACCCTGAGTGGCTTGCCAATCCGGTGCTGGTCCTTAAGAAAAACGGCACCTGGCGCATGTGTGTGGATTACACAGATCTTAATAAGCTTGTCCAGCAGATCCTTTTGCCCTCCCCCGTATTGATCAAATTATTGATGCTACGGCGGGTTGTGAGCGTTTAAGTTTTTTGGATGCGTATTCTGGCTATCATCAGATCAAAATGGCAGTTAAGGACCAGGAGAAGACAGCATTTATAACTCCCTTTGGAGCCTTCTGCTATGTGTCTATGCCCTTCGGGCTCAAGAGTGCCCAGGCAACTTACCAACGGTGTGTACAAAATTGTCTTCACAAGCAGATTGGCCGTAATGTACATGCTTACGTGGATGATATCGTGGTTAAATCCAGGGAGAAGGAGACTCTGATTGATGATTTGAAGGAAACCTTTGATAACCTGAGAACATACAAGATGATGCTTAATCCGGACAAGTGTGTCTTTGGTGTACCGGCGGGCAAGCTATTGGGTTTTCTAGTGTCCAACAGGGGAATTGAGGCTAATCCGGAGAAGATCACGGCTATCACCTCCCTGGCTAAACCGAAGTGTATCAACGATGTTCAACGCCTGGCAGGCCGGATTGCTGCTAAGCCGGTTTATCAGTCGCCTGGTGAGAAGGCAATCCCTTTGTATCAGATGTTGAAAAAGACGGATCAGTTTGTCTGGAGTTCTGCTGCTGATGAAGCATTTGAGGACTTAAAGCGGCAATTGGCCAATCCGCCTGTGCTCGCCGCTCCCATTGACAAGGAGCCGTTACTGCTATATGTTGCTGCTAATTGTTCGGGCGGTCAGCGTAGCTATTGTGGTGGAGCGAAAGGAGGCAGGTAAGGAGCATCCGGTTCAACGTCCGGTCTATTATATCAGCGAGGTGCTCATTGAGTCCAAGCAAAGGTATCCGCATTGGCAGAAGCTGGTGTATGGAGTTTTTATGGCAAGCCGGAAGCTTAAACAATATTTCCAAGGGCACTCAATTACGGTGGTCAGTTCTGCTCCTTTGGGAGATATCATCCAGAACCGGGAAGCAACTGGCCGGATTGCAAAGTGGGCCATAGAGCTGGGGCCGTACGGTTTGAAGTATGTGCCTCGGACAGCGGTTAAGTCTCAAGCACTTGTTGATTTCATCAATGATTGGACGGAAATGCAAGCACCTGAAGAAAAGCCGGATCATACGTATTGGACCATCCATTTTGACGGATCCAGGCAGTTGGAAGGCTCGGGGGCTGGAGTCGTATTAACTTCCCCACGAGGTGATAAGTTTTGTTATGTTCTCCGTTTAATGTTCCCTTGTACTAACAATGCAGCTGAGTATGAAGCCTTGCTCCATGGTCTCCGGATGGCTAAGGAGATGAATCTAAGTCGAGTTAAGTGCTTCGGTGACTCGGACCTTGTGGCTCAGCAAGTGTCTGGCACTTGGGACTCCAAGGACCCACTCATGGCAGCATATCGTCGTGAGGTGGATATTGTTGCAGGTTATTTCAGAGGCTATCAGGTGGACCACGTGGACCGGCGGAAAAATGAAGCGGCGGACGCTTTAAGCCGGCTGGGCTCTCAGCGCAAACCGGTCCCGCCCAATGTTTTTCTGGATGTGCTGCACAACCCGTCGGGAAGATCCCTGGTGAAGAGGATTTGGCTATTCCTGATCCGGAGGCTCAATTGGTGGCAGTTCTTCATGTTATTCCGGATTGGACGCTTCCTTACCTGGCGTACAAGAACCGGGGCGAGTTGCCAGAAGATGAGATTCTGGCCCGGCAGATAATCCGGCGATCCAAGTCCATGGCTGTCATCAACGGTGAGTTGCATCATTGCAGTGTATCAGGAGCTTTTCAACGTTGCGTGTCTCCTGAAGAAGGCCGTGAAATTTTGCGTGAGATCCACGAAGGAGATTGTGGTCACCACGCCGGTTCAAAGTCTCTGGTGGCTAAAGCGTTTCGCCATGGTTTCTATTGGTTAACTGCTCATGCTGATGCGGAGGATCTGGTCAGACGATGTGATGGTTGCCAAAGGTTTTCAAGACGTGCTCATGTACCGGCTCAAGAATTGAGAATGATTCCAATTACTTGGCCGTTTGCGACTTGGGGGCTGGATATGGTTGGGCCTTTCAAAAGGTCCAAAGATAAGAAGACCCACCTCCTGGTGGCGGTTGACAAGTTTACAAAGTGGGTGGAGGCAGAACCTGTTAGCAAGTGTGATGCGGCCACGGCGGTTCAGTTCATCAAAAAGGTGATTTTCCGGTTTGGCTTTCCACAGTATTATCACAGATAATGGTACCAATTTGTCCAAAGGTGCTATGAAGGAGTTCTGCGAACGGGAGCACATCCGTGCACGTTTCATCAGTGGCACATCCACAGTCCAATGGTCAAGCAGAAAGAGCTAATCAAGAGATCTTGAGAGGCATCAAGCCCCGGCTCATGGTTCCTTTGCAGAGAACGCCGGGTTGTTGGGTAGAAGAATTACCA
Organism: Triticum urartu; assembly: GCF_003073215.2. Classification (NCBI taxonomy): domain Eukaryota; kingdom Viridiplantae; phylum Streptophyta; class Magnoliopsida; order Poales; family Poaceae; genus Triticum; species Triticum urartu. Next base: position 47,924 of record NW_024120769.1, read on the forward strand.
TCTGTGTTATGGAGCATCAATACAACACCCAACAGATCAACAGGATACACACCGTTCTTCATGGTTTATGGAGCGGAGGCGGTTCTCCCCAGTGATATCCGTCATGACTCACCTCGTGTCACGGCTTATGTTGAAGCGGACAACGAGACAGCACGGCAAGATGCTTTGGACCGGTTGGATGAAGAGCGTGACATCGCAGCCGCCCGGATCGGCGATTTACCAGCAGGATCTTCGTCGTTATCACAGTCGCCGGGTCAGAACCAGAGCCTTTCAGGAAGGAGATTTGGTGCTTCGGCTCATCCAAGATCAGACTGATATGCATAAGCTATCCCCACCTTGGGAGGGGCCTTTCGTGGTCAGCAAGAATCTGCACAACGGGTCGTACTATCTGATCGATATTCGAGAGCATAAGGACTCACGTACATCAGAGGAGGAGACTAACAGGCCGTGGAATATAGCTCATCTTCGGCCTTACTATACCTGAGCCATTGGCTATACTTATGTACATATTACGACAATGTATATATTATGATTAAATATAATAAACCAGACCTCAAGCTAAAGCGGGATCTCTCTCTT
>NW_024120770.1:0-9972 GCF_003073215.2 Triticum urartu
TACATACCCGCACGCAGCTCGCCCTTGGATCGGACATGTCAGATAGTCCTATTTTTGCTTATTGTACTACTTATACACATACGCTTTGACGTATCCTATAAATAACAATGCACAGCGTCAGCTTATTATTACATTTCTTCATCTTTTTTTCCTTGTTTGTCTATTCACGACAAGTTGCTCCCGTACATTCTGGTACGTTCAGTACGCAGGGGCTTCAGTGTACCCCATAACACGGCAAGAAAAGTCCGAACACTTTCGACAGTGCGGCACCCCGAACTTATAGCATTATATGCATCAGCTCCGAATCATGTCTTGGGTCAATAGTTGGGTTTGCCCGGCTCCCATGTTTTGGTGCCTTACGTTCCGCTATATCGGCTAAGGTAGCACTGGGAGAACTACTGCGATTGTGTCCCGGTTCTTCCGGACGAGCACCTCAGTAGAGAAAGCCGAAAACTGACTGTCATGATGCGGCGAGAGCTGGTCGCTGTTCGAGAGGTCCCAAATCCCTAAAGATTTTTTCCTTCAGGCGAGGAGTCGGCCTTGTCCGATTTAGGTTCATAGCGCCCCAAGTTCGGCCTTCCGAATACTAGGGGCTTCGCCAAAATTTAAAATTGTAGACTTCTATGGCTAAGTGAGAGTGATAAAGCTATAGTCCGATTGCCTGGTTCGTTGTGTGAACACCTCCTTCGAAGGACCCAAAACTGGGATAAAGAGTGATCAGATTTATCCCGAACACCTCAGTACTAGCTACATGGGGGCAGAAGCCGACGACTAGCCAACTCTCAGATTTTATAAACGGCCGCACAGAAGGTAATATTTTAAATCAACAAGCGTTATATAGCGCACAGATGAACTCGTTTTCATATTACAGATCACATGAGTACATTCATTCAAATATTACATCCTTAGAACATTCCTCCGCCACAAGGCGGGCACCCTTCAGGACGCTGTCATAATTACTTTTCGGGGGCGATGCTCCTTGCCCTCCGGTGGCCCCTCCTTCACCAGCTTCTCGGCGTCCATCTTCGCCCAGTGCACTTTCGCTCGGGCAAAAGCCCTGCGCGCACCCTCAATGCAGACGGACTCTGTTATGACTTCAAGCCGTGGCAGGCATTCACAAGCCGCCTCACCAGGCCGAAGTAGCTGCCAGGCAGGGGCTCACCAGGCCACATCCGGACTATGAGGCCCTTCATGGCCTGTTCGGCCGCCTTGTGGAGCTCGACCAATTGCTTCAACTGGTCGCTCAAGGGCATCGGATGTTCGGTCCCAGTATACTGAGACCAGAACAACTTCTCCGTCGAGCTCCCTTCCTCGGCCCGGTAAAATTCCGGCATCGGACACACTGCGGGGAAGATCTACGAACGCTCCTGGAGAGCTCCGAACTCGGGTAAGTAAAAGGAAAGTTTCCTTCACATGCTTGCTTTGCCATAATAAATTCCTTACCTGCCACTATCTTCTGTACTGCCTAAAGCTGCTGGAGGGCCTTATGGGCTTAGGCCTTGGCATTTTTTGCATTCTCAAGGGCCTTCACAATCTCAAACCCTTGCGTCTTAGAGTCACGCTCCAAGGACTTGTATTTTTTGATGAAATCCTGGAGCTCTTGCTGCACCTTGCCGACTCGAGAATATTGCTTCTCGCGCTCGTTGCGCTCCTTGGCTGCTTTGTCTTCGGCCTCGGACAGCGCCTCCTTCAGGGTCGCCACCTCGGTCGTGGCCCCTAGCAAAATTCATGATGATCCTACGACTTAACAACCACACTCTTTTTTTATTCCTTATCAATATACGAACAGGTATTACTTACCTTTGTTCTCTTCGAGCTGCCTCTTGGTAAGGCCGAGCTCTTTTTTGGACCGCTCAAGGTTCCGCTTCAGTATGGAGACCTCCGCAGTGCGAGCGGCAGCGGCCAGTAGCAAATCTTGCTTATTCATATAAGACAAATTCTGATTAGACTCCTGTGATTATTATTTGATCCTCTGTTCGGCCTTTCTTTGCGAACGCCAAATAGAGCATTAGGGGCTACTGTCTATTGCTACGTCTTGAGCTTGCGTTGATTTTCCCCGAAGAGGAAGGGATGATGCAGCAGAGTAGCGTAAGTATTTCCCTCAGTTTTTGAGAACCAAGGTATCAATCCAGTAGGAGGCCACGCTCAAGTCCCTCGTACCTGCACAAAACGATAGCTACTCGCAACCAACACGATTAGGGGTTGTCAGACCCTTCACGGTCACTTACGAGAGTGAGATCTGATAGATAGAATATTTTTGGTATTTTTGATATAAAGATGCAAAGTAAAAAGTAAAGGCAAAGTAAATAGCAAAACAATATAAAAGTGATGAAGATTGATATGATGAGAATAGACCCGGGGGCCATAGGTTTCACTAATGGCTTCTCTCAAGAGCATAAGTATCCTACGGTGGGTGAACAAATTACTGTTGAGCAATTGATAGAACTGTGCATAATTATGAGAATATCTAGGCATGATCTTGTATATAGGCATCACGTCCGTGACAAGTAGATCGAAACGATTCTGCATCTACTACTATTACTCCACTCATCGACCGCTCTCCAGCATGCATCTAGAGTATTAAGTTAAAAATAGAGTAACGCCTTAAGCAAGATGACATGATGTAGAGAGATAAATTCATGCAATATGAAATAAACCACATCTTGTTATCCTCGATGGCAATGATACAATACATGCCTTGCTGCCCCTTCTGTCACTGGGTAAGGACACCGCAAGATCGAACCCAAAGCTAAGCACTTCTCCCATGGCAAGAACTACCAATCTAGTTGGCCAAACCAAACGGATAATTCGAGGAGACTTGCAAAGATAACCAATCATACATAAAAGAATTCAGAGAAGATTCAAATATTATTCATAGATAGACTTGATCATAAACCCACAATTCATCGGTCTCAACAAACACACCGCAAAAAGAAGATTACATCAAATAGATCTCCACGAGAGAGGGGGAGAACTTTGTATTGAGATTCAAAGAGAGAGAAGAAGCCATCTAGGTACTAACTATGGACCCGAAGGTCTGAGGTAAACTACTCACACTTCATCGGAGAGGCTATGATGATGTAGAAGCCCTCCGTGATGACAGCCCTCTTCCCGCGGAGCTCCGGAACAGGCCCCAAGATGGGATCTCGTGGATACAGAAAGTTGCAGCGGTGGAATTAGGTTTTGGCTCCTGTTCTGATCGTTTGGGGGTACGTGTGTATATATAGGCGGAAGAAGTACGCTGGAGGAGCAACAAGGGGCCCACGAGGCAGGGGGCGCGCCCTAGGGGGGGGCGCCCCCCACCCTCGTGACCTCCTCTGTTGTTCCTTGGAGCAGGGTCCAAGTCTCCTGGATCACGTTCAGTGAGAATTCACGTTCCCGAAGATTTTATTCCGTTTGGACTCCATTTGATATTCCGTTTCTTCGAAACACTGAAATAGGCAAAACACAGCAATTCTAGGCTGGGCCTCCAGTTAAAAGGTTAGTCCCAAAAATAATATAAAAGTGGAAAATAAAGCCCAATATAGTCCAAAACAGTAGATAATATAGCATGGAGCAATCAAAAATTATAGATACGTTGGAGATGTATCAGGCATCCCCAAGCTTAATTCCTGCTCGTCCTCGAGTAGGTAAATGATAAAAAGAGAATTTTTGATGTGGAGTGCTACTTGGCATAATTTCAATGTAAATCTTCTTAATTGTGGTATGCATATTCAGATTAGAAAGATTCAAGACAAAGGTTTATATCGACCTAGAAAATAATAATACTTCAAGCATACTAACAAAGCAATTATGTCTTCTCAAAATAACATGGCTAAAGAAAGTTATCCCTACAAAATCATATAGTCTGGCTATGCTCCATCTTCACCACACAAAGTATTTAAATCATGCACAACCCCGATGACAAGCCAAGCAATTGTTTCATAATCTAACTTTTTCAAAACTTTTTCAATCTTCACGCAATACATGAGCGTGATCCATGGATATAGCACTATGGGTGGAATAGAATGGTGGTTGTGGAGAAGACAAATAGGGAGAAGATAGTCTCACATCAACTAGGCGTATCAACGGGCTATGGAGATGCCCATTAATAGATATCAATGTGAGTGAGTAGGGATTGCCATGCAACGGATGCACTAGCGCTATAAATATATGAAAGCTCAACAAAAGAAACTAGTGGGTGTGCATCCAACTTGCTTGCTCATGAAGACCTAGGGCAATTTGAGGAAGCCCATCATTGGAATATACAAGCCAAGTTCTATAATGAAAGATTCCCACTAGTATATGAAAGTGATAACATGAGAGACTCTCTACTATGAAGATCATGGTGCTACTTTGAAGCACAAGTGTGGTAAAAGGATAGTAACATTGTCCCTTCTCTCTTTTTCTCTCATTTTTTTATATTTTTTTATACTTCCTTTCTCTTTTTTGTGGCCTTTCTCTTTTTTGGGCTTCTTTGGCCTGTTTTTTTTTCGTCCGAAGTGTCATCCCGACTTGTGGGGGAATCATAGTCTCCATCATTCTTTCCTCACTGGGACAATGCTCTAATAATGATGATCATCACACTTTTACTTTTCTTACAACTCAACAATTACAACTCGATACTTAGAACAAGGTATGACTCTATGTGAATGCATCCGGCGGTGTACCGGGATATGCAATATGACAATGATGAATGTGTCATGATGAACTAGATGGCGGAAAGTTGCATGGCAATATATCTCGGAATGGCTATGGAAATGCCATAATAGGTAGGTATGGTGGCTGTTTTGAGGAAGGTATATGGTAGGTGTATGATACCGGCGAAAGTTGCGCGGTATTAGAGAGGCTAGCAAGGGTGGAAGGGTGAGAGTGCGTATAATCCATGGACTCAACATTAGTCATAAAGAACTCATATACTTATTGCAAAAATTTAGAAGCTATCAAAGCAAAGTACTACGCGCATGCTCCTAGGGGGATAGATTGGTAGGAAAAGACCATCGCTCATCCCTGACAGCCACTCATAAGGAAGACAATCAATAAATAAATCATGCTCCGACTACATCACATAACGGTTCACCATACGTGCATGCTACGGGAATCACAAACTTCAACACAAGTATTCTTTAAATTCACAACTACTCAAATAGCATGACTTTAATATTATCACCTCCATATCTCAAAAGAATTATCATGCTTCAATATTTTTCTTAGTATTCAACACACTCAAAAGAAAGTCTCACAAATCTTGAATACCAAGCATATTATTATTATGCAAATTAACATGTTATTTAAGAGACTCTCAAATTAATTTAAGTGAAGCATGAGAGATCAATAGTTTCTTTAAAACGAATCCACCACCGTGCTCTAAAAGATATAAGTGAAGCACATAGAGTATTCTATCAAATTTTAATTCATGTATGGCTCTCTCAAAAGGTGTGTACAGCAAGTATGATTGTGGTATACTAGAAAACAAAGACACAAATAATACAAGACGCTCCAAGTAAAACACATATCATGTTGGTGAATAAAAATATAGCTCCAAGTAAATTACCGATGGAAGTGGACGAAAAGAGGGGATGCCTTCCAGGGCATCCCGAAGCTTTGACTTTTTGGTGTCCTTGGATTATCTTGGGGGTGCCATGGGCATCCCCAAGCTTAGGCTCTTTCCACTCCTTGTTCCATGATCCATCAAAAGAATTCACCCAAAACTTGAAAACTTCACAACACAAAACTCAAAATAGAAAACTCGTGAGCTCCGTTAGCGAAAGAAAACAAAAGACACTTCAAGGTACTGTACAAACTCATTCTTTTTTTATATTGGTGTTAAACCTACTTTATTCCAACTTCTCTATGGATTATAAACTATTTTACTAGCCATAGATTCATCAAAATAAGCAAACAACACACGAAAAACAGAATCTTCAAAAACAGAACAGTCTGTAGTAATCTGTAGCTAGCGCAAGATCTGGAACCCCAAAAATTCTAAAATAAATTTCTGGACGTGAGTAATTTATCTATTAATCATCTTTCAAAAATAATTAACTAAATATCACTCTTAAATAAAAATGACAGCAGTTCTCGTGAGCGCTAAAGTTTCTGTTTTTTACAGCAAGTTCAACAAGACTTTCCCCAAGTCTTCCCAACGGTTCTACTTGGCACAAACACTAATTAAACACAAAAAACACAACCTAAAACAGAGGCTAAATAATTTATTTATTACTAAACAGGAGCAAAAACAAGGAATAAAAATAAAATTGGGTTGCCTCCCAACAAGCGCTATCGTTTAACGCCCCTAGCTAGGCATAACAAGCAAGAATAGATCTAGGTATTGCCATCTTTGGTAGGCAATCCATAAGTGGCTCTCATGATAGTTTCATATGGTAATTTTATTTTATTTCTTGGAAAGTGTTCCATGCCCTTTTTTAATGGAAATTGAAATCTAATATTCCCTTCCTTCATATCAATAATCGCACCAACCGTTCTAAGGAAAGGTCTACCAAGAATAATAGGGCAAGAAGGATTGCAATCTATATCAAGAACAATGAAATCTACGGGCACATAATTCCTATTTGCAACAATAAGAACATCATTAATTCTTCCCATAGGTTTCTTAATAGTGGAATCCGCAAGATGCAAGTTTAGAGAGCAATCATCAAAATTACGGAAATCTAGTAAATCACACAAAGTCTTGGGAATAGTAGAGACACTAGCACCCAAATCACACAAAGCATAAAACTCATGAATCTTTAATTTTAATTTTAATAGTTGGTTCCCACTCATCATAGAGTTTTCTAGGGATAGAAACTTTCAACTCAAGTTTTTCTTCATAAGATTGCATCAAGGCATCAACAATATGTTCGGTGAAGGCTTTATTTGACTATAAGCATGTGGAGAATTTAGCACAGATTGCAACAAGGAAATACAATCAATTAAAGAGCAACTTTCATAATTAAATTCCTTGAAATCCAATATAGTGGGTTTAGCAACATCTAGATTTTTATTTCTTTCAATCCCACTTTCATCAATTTCATCATTAAGATCTAAACACTCTGAATTTTTAGAACGCCTTCTAGGTAAAGGAAGATCATATTCAGTTTCATCAAGATTCATATTGCAAAATAAAGATTTAATTGGAGACACATCAATAACTTTTAGATCTTCATCTTGATTTTCATAGGAATTGGAAGAACATGCTTTAATAAAGGCATCTTTGGAAGCACGCATCCTAGCGGTTCTTTCTTTACACTCATCAATTGAAATTCTCATGGCTTTTAGAGACTCATTAATATCATGCTTAGGTGGAATAGATCTAAGTTTCAAAGCATCAACATCAAGAGCAATTCTATCAACGTTCCTAGCCAAATCATCAATCTTAAGCAATTTTTCTTCAATCATAGCATTAAAATTCTTTTGCGAAGAAATAAATTCTTTAATATTAGATTCAAAATCAGAGGGCATCTTATTATAATTTTCATAAGAGTTGTTGTAGGAATTCCCATAATTATTAGAAGGATTACTAGGATATGGCCTAGGATTAAAATTCCCTCTATAAGCGTTGTTACCAAAATTATTCCTACCAACAAAATTCTCATCCATAGATTCATTGTTATTCTCAATCAAAGTAGACAAAGGCATATCAGTAGGATCAGAAGAAACACTCTTAGTAGCAAATAATTTCATAAGTTCATCCATCTTTCCACTCAAAACATTGATTTCTTCTATCGCATGCACTTTTTTATTAGAAGATCTTTCAGTATGCCATTGAGAATAATTAACCATAATATTATCTAGGAGTTTAGTAGAATCTCCTAAAGTGATTTCCATAAAAGTGCCTCCCGCGGCCGAATCTAAAAGATTTCTAGAAGCAAAATTCAATCCGGCATAAAAAATTTTATAATCATCCACAAATTCAAACCATGAGTAGGGCAATTATGTATCATTAATTTCATTCTCTCCCAAGCTTGTGCAACATGTTCATGATCAAGTTGTTTAAAGTTCATAATATCGTTTCTAAGAGAGATGATCTTAGCGGGAGGAAAATACTTAGAGATAAAAGCATCTTTGCACTTGTTCCATGAATCAATACTATTCTTTAGGCAAAGACGAAAACCAAGCTTTAGCATGATCTCTAAGCGAAAAAGGAAATAGCTTCAATTTAACGACATCATTATTGACATCTTTTTTCTTTTGCATATCACATAAATCAACGAAGCTATTCAGATGAGTAGCGGCATTCTTTCATAACAAGATTCAACAAAGCAGTATTAATTTCACAAGATTCAGCATCGGTAAGAGGAGCAATTGGAGTGCTAAGGAAATCATTATTATTGGTATTGGTGAAGTCACACAATTTAGTAGTATCTTGAGCCATCGTGACAAACAAGCAATCTAACACACGAGCAAACAAAAAGGCAAATAGAGAGGGAGGATAGAGAGAGAGGGCAAATAAAATGGCAAGGGTGAATTGGGGGGAGAGGAAAACGAGAGGCAAATGGCAAATAATGTAATGCGAGAGATAGGGATTGTGATGGGTACTTGGTATGTTGACTTTTTGCGTAGACTCCCCGGCAACGGCGCCAGAAATCCTTCTTGCTATGTCTTGAGCTTGCGTTGGTTTTCCCCGAAGAGGAAGGGATGATGCAGCAGAGTAGCGTAAGTATTTCCCTCAGTTTTTGAGAACCAAGGTATCAATCCAGTAGGAGGCCACGCTCAAGTCCCTCGTACCTACACAAAACGATAGCTACTCGCAACCAACGCGATTAGGGGTTGTCAAGCCCTTCACGGTCACTTACGAGAGTGAGATCTGATAGATAGAATATTTTTGGTATTTTTGATATAAAGATGCAAAGTAAAAAGTAAAAGGCAAAGTAAATAGCAAAACAGATATAAAAGTGATGGAGATTGATATGATGAGAATAGACCCGGGGGCCATAGGTTTCACTAGTGGCTTCTCTCAAGAGCATAAGTATTCTACGGTGGGTGAACAAATTACTGTTGAGCAATTGATAGAATTGTGCATAATTATGAGAATATCTAGGCATGATCATGTATATAGGCATCACGTCCGTGACAAGTAGATCGAAACGATTCTGCATCTACTACTATTACTCCACTCATCGACCGCTATCCAGCATGCATCTAGAGTATTAAGTTAAAAACAGAGTAACGCCTTAAGCAAGATGACATGATGTAGAGAGATAAATTCATGCAATATGAAATAAACCCCATCTTGTTATCCTCGATGGCAACGATACAATACGTGCCTTGATGCCCCTTCTGTCACTGGGAAGGACACCGCAAGATCGAACCCAAAGCTAAGCACTTCTCCCATGGCAAGAACTACCAATCTAGTTGGCCAAACCAAACGGATAATTCGAAGAGACTTGCAAAGATAACCAATCATACATAAAAGAATTCAGAGAAGATTCAAATATTATTCATAGATAGACTTGATCATAAACCCACAATTCATCGATCTCAACAAACACACCGCAAAAAGAAGATTACATCGAATAGATCTCCACAAGAGAGGGGGAGAACTTTGTATTGAGATTCAAAGAGAGAAGAAGCCATCTAGCTACTAACTATGGACCCGAAGGTCTGAGGTAAACTACTCACACTTCATCGGAGAGGGTATGATGATAGAAGCCCTCCGTGATGACGGCCCTCTTCCGGCGGAGCTCCGGAACAGGCCCCAAGATGGGATCTCGTGGATACAGAAAGTTGCGGCGGTGGAATTAGGTTTTTGGCTCCTGTTCTGATCGTTTGGGGGTACGTGTGTATATATAGGAGGAAGAAGTACGCCGGAGGAGCAACGAGGGGCCCACGAGGCAGGGGGCGCGCCCTAGGGGGGGCGCCCCCCACCCTCGTGACCGCCTCTTTTGTTCCTTGGAGCAGGGTCCAAGTCTCCTGGATCACGTTCGGTGAGAAAATCACGTTCCCGAAGATTTTATTCTGTTTGGACTCCGTTTGATATTTATCTCTCTCTTT
>NW_024120771.1:0-8805 GCF_003073215.2 Triticum urartu
TGATTGCTCCCCCATACTTCACTATGGGTGAGCCACTCTTCGGCACATCTTCACAAGTCCATTGACACCACAATGGATGGCAAGCTTCAAGCACTTGATCTCTTCACGATGATCCACTTGAATTTGCACATGGTAATCTTGATGAAGATCACCATTTGATGTCATCCTCTCCATGGGTTGAGTGATATCTTCCTCTTGACACAAGCCCATGAACATGTACCTAACCCCACATAAAACTCTCACATAGACCATGGGTTAGTACACAAAGCACAATGGACAATGCTTACCAAACCATGGGATCACTTGATCCCTCTCGGTACATCTTCTATGCTTTGTGAGTTGATCAACTTGATTCACTCTTGACTTAGTCTTGATCAACCTTGAATCTTTCCAACTCTCTTCGTTTGGATGATGTCTTGAAGGTAAACATGAATGATCACACAATCTTCTTCTTCAAGACATGCTTGCAATAAGCTCAACTCTCAAATGACCAATCTTTGGATAATTCCTTGAATAGCACCTTGGTCGACACAAACTTTTCTTGAAACCAACACATGTACTCCAAGAAAAGCCTATGGACAAAACCTTCAAATATAACTCAAGGCAACCATTAGTCCATAGAGATTGTCATCAATTTCCAAAACCAAACATGGGGCACCGCATGTTCTTTCACTCGCGGTCATGAACTTGGTGCACCACCATCATCATTGTGTTGATCTTGTCCTTCATCTTGTTCACTTGAGGGAGAGCCTTTATTTTGTTCTTTCAAGTCCGGCATCATTGTGTTGATCACATCCACGGCATGATCTGCCCTGTGGTCGTCGTCGAGTACATCGAGCTCTGGCGAAAAAATTCAAGGAATCTCTTTGTCCCTCGACCCCGACATACTCTCCTAGAAGTAGTCCTCCTCTGGCACCTACACGGCATGCTCCTGCTACCGAGCTCTATTCACCGGCTCCATCACCGCCCCCTTTTGGCGTTTGATCTGGAAATGCTGGGCTCCTTCAAACGCAAAGATTTTCCTCTGGCTCGCATCTCTCAGCCGCTGCTGGACGGCTGATCGCCGTGCACGCTACGGTTTGCCTCGTGACCCCATATGTCCATTGTGAAGCCAGGAGAATGAAACCATCGACCACCTGCTCGTCGGCTGCATACTCTCCTGCATTGCATGGCACAAAATCTTTGCCTGATGCCGCATAGCTATCCCTGCGTCGGATGGCGGCATGAGTTCTTTGCATGATGGGATATTGTATCTATTGCTACCCCGACCAACATGCGTAAGGGAACAAACTCTCTCTTCATCCTCGTAGCATGGACCCTCTGGAAGCATCGGAATGCCGTAATCTTCGACGGTGCCCAACCGTCACACAACCTGGTCATCGAGGCCATGAAGCAGGAAGCAACGCGTTGGGCTCGGACCGACGCGAGAGGACTAGATAGCCTACTGCATGTAACCTAGTGTGTAACTTGAGGCTAAGCAACCTCCTCATCTACTCCCCTGCTCTTTTGTTGTCACTATCTGTGTGTACGGTAACAAGAGCTGCACCCTTGTGATTTCAACTTCTACCTACCAATGGAATGATATGCAACTTGCGTATTCATATTTTTTTTTTGTTCTTTCAATGCTAATTGTTCTTGTGTAGATGATGGTTCCACGTGCATAGAACATTGTCCTTCTCCTTCTACCACAAGGAGTTCCTCAACTGGTAGGATTTGACCCGCACCCATTCTTTTTTGGGGTAAGTATATTTTTCGCCCCTCAATTCTCGCAAAAGTGTAAAAATCATCCCTCAACAACAAAACCATCAAAACTTAGTCCTTCCAGTAATCATACCGGATAAATTTCTTCCATCGTAACACTTTGGGTGGTTCTAATAAGAGGTAAACCCGGTTTTGACTAATTATTGGCCACGTGGCCTGGTTTTGACCGCCACATCAGTTAAGCCACTAGAAGACTCTCATGTCTCTCTCTGTCCCGCAGACTATGTACAGTTTGCTATGAACAAACTGAAGCCATCTAGTTAGCATAGTCAGATTACATATCACAAACGGAACAAACTAGACAAGTAATTGAGATGCTTGGAGCAAATGCAAATTTTCATATAACATATGTCTAATTACATAGCACATCCCTTCCGCAAAAAAAAATACATAGCACAACCGGTTCTCTTCCACTTGTCATAACAAATTGCTATATATGAGACGTGAAACCATACACAACAGGAGTGATAAAACGCATCAGGGCAACAAGCATCATTACATTCCTCTTCTTTTGCACATGTAATTCAGTTGTCTTGTCCAGCAGCAGATCATCCATCTGCATCAACAACTCATCCTTCTGCTTGCCTAGCCGAGGGATTCGATGTGTGACCCCTGCCTACATCGCCGCCATCGCCTAAATTGCTGTTGCCGCCCCGGGCGGTAGCCAGCCACCACCGTGCAGTCGCCGTGCTCAACTAGCAACCACCGCGCCTAAATCTCCGCCAGGCCATGCTGCCATCGTTGTTGTTGCCATGCCAATGCAGCAGCCAGCCACCACCTCGCAGTGGCCGTGTTCATCCATCAACCCCGCTGCATTCGGAGGTAGCCCCGCAGTGATCCGGTCTTTGCGCCTAGCCCGGATCTGCTCAAGGAGCTCGAGCCGACGCTCCAGCGTCAGAAAGGCCTCATCCGGCGGACGGGTGGAGTGGAAAGTGGCGGGGGGGGGGGGGCGGGAAGGAAAATGTGGAGGGATGGTAGGGTTTCGGTGCCGCCGGTCGACTTGGAGTGGAAAGTGGCGGCGGCGGCGGACAGAGAAGGAAAATGTGGAGGGATGGTAGGGTTTCGGTGCCGCCGGTCGACTTAAATAGCCGGGCAATGCACTAGGAGACGAGTTTCGGAACGCCAGGTTTGAGGGTGTTTCCGGCAGGGACCCCTTCGTCAGTCCGACGTGGCGGGCGTGCCCATATCTGCCCCATATTTGATCTGGATATGGGGGTGCCGGTCAGCCCGACCCTTTGATGGGCCCGTCTGGGTCAAAAAAATCGCGCCCGGGCGTATAAGGCGGGTTTGAGAGGTCTGGTCTTAGATGCTCTAAGATACGAAAGGACTGCACAATTTAGTCTAACTCAATCAATAGTAAAAGAGAAGTATTATTCATCGATCACTTGACAGAAATCAAGGGATTCCGTCTCATACATGTGACATCATTCTTGTAATTTAATACGATGAAAGAAAAGCGATGATGCTTCCTCCCAAACAGAGATAAGGTGATACTAGTAGTATTGTAATTAACCCGTCAGCTTCTTGTTGGACACCCTTTTCCTATCTCTGACACTAACCCTCTCCATGCACACAATTCCATGTGGCATACCATTGTAATTATAGGCAAAGGATTCCCAAGCCTAGCCTATATAGGAGTAGCATTCAGGAAGACCTTACCAAACTGATCAGAATTCAGTCTTTTTTTGGAAGAAGAGAAGAAAGACGGTCATTCATAAACATATCGTGCATTACTTGGACTGCCCATCACCTTCAGAGATAAAAGGGGAAGAATATTGTCAGCAACAAAGCAAATCATCACAGATCATCCAGTAATACTACTACTACTACCACTACCACTAAAGTTCTAGACTCAAAGGGTAACATAACACGGCAGCAAATCACATATATATTACAACGCCATCACAGATCGTCCAGTTAAGTTAAAATACCACTCCAAAGTTCTAGACTTCAAAGGGTAACATACGTACCATGCCAGCAACATAACACATATCCTACAATGCAGTCACAGATCATCCAGTTATACTACTACTAACTTCTAGGTGGCAGATCATAGATAGACATATATATATTTCAAGAGACATACTACATAATATAGTGCTGGAATGGAACTGATATCAGTCTTGCTTCTCCATCAAACAAGAGATGCATTTCGTCTTCATTCAGCTTGCTTTTGCAAGTTTCCTCTTGCTTGTGTCCGCTCCCTCTCAGCAGTAGCAACAGGCTGATATCCATCTTGCTTGTCCGCTCCCTCAGCAGTAGCAACACGCTGATATCCATCTCGCTTGTCCGCTCCCTCAGCAGTAGAAACAGGCTGATATCCATCTTGCTTGTCCGCTCCCGCAGCAGCAGCAACAGGCTGATATGCATCCTGCTTGTCCGCTCCCTCAGCAGTAGCAACACGCTGATATCCATCTTGCTTGTCCGCTCCCTCAGCAGCAGCAACAGGCTGATATCCATATTGCTTGCTCAGTCTCTCTTGTACTGCTTGCCTCTGCAGTCTCTCTCGTATCATGGGCACACTCTCAGCAGTAACAAGATAATCACCAAACTTTACGATTTCAGGACAGGAAGTCAAGGCATAATAAGTGAGCCCAGAAATAGCAAGAATACCCGCTGACATAGTAATGTCAGTCACCTTCTTGGTTCTACTTATCTTGCACCTACAGGTAGATGGGATGATATGGTAAGAATTACTATATATATATGAACTCCTGTGGTGGATGAAAAATAAAGCAGACGTCTATGTCTGCATATGGTTGATACTGTACCAATGAGGGTCCTCTGGTCTAGGCTTGACTTGTGTAGAGAGATCCTTGAGCAGACTCTTGTTCAGCAAGAAGGTCTTGGAATTGGCCTCGGCGCCGGCAATGAGATCATACAGCTGCTCCTTCGTCTCCTGGATACGCGACGCACGGTATTCCTTCAAGGTAAAAATCGACGGACGGTGTCCTTCCTCGTAGGCACGGGTGGATTTGGAAAGCTGAAAACACAGCAGCATTAAGATTTTGGTAACTGAAAAATAATCTTCAGAAGACATGTGGTCTACGTAGAGCAAGCAAGCACACCTTATATCTTGAAAAGTAAGACAGAACTAGTTGCAGCGAAAAAAAAAATCAATTTTACCGAAATATCAACGCATTCATGCTAGGCAGTTGATCATGTACCATTGGTGCAGCAAAATACAAACCTAGTTGGAGACAAAACGATGTCAATTTTTACCAAAATATCACCACATTAATGCTAGGCCGTTGATCATGTACCATTGGTGCAGCAAAATATAAACCTAATTGGAGACAAAACGATGCCAATTTTTACCAAAATATCACCACATTCATGCTAGGCAGTTGATAATCTACCAATGGCACAGCAAATTATTATAAAACTAATTGGAGAGCAAAAGATGCCGGCTTAACCAAAATATCACCACATTCATGCTAGGCAGTTGATAATCTACCAATGGCACAGCAAAATATAAAATTTGTTGGAGACCAAATTATGTCGTTTTTACCGAAATATCAAGGGCATTCAAGCAAATTATAAAACAAATTGGAGACCAAACGATGTCGATTTTTAGCAAAATATCACCACATTCATGCAAGGAAGTGATCATCCACCAATGGTACAGCAAAATGTAAGACTAACTGGAGACCAAACGATGTTGAATTGTACCAAAACATGAGCACATCCATGCTGGGCAGTTGATCATCTACCAACCAATGGCACAGCAAAATGTAAAAATCGTTGACCAAACCATGTCAATTTTACCAAAATATCAAGGATTTCGTGCTGGGAAGTTAATCATCTACCAACGGAAATCAATTAATAAGGTGCCTGTTTCAAGGACACGCGCGCATCCCTGTGATGTAATAGAAAAATACTAGTATGGAAAGAAGAAGAAGGGAGGACCCTGCTCCACGAATCAGAGCAACAAGGACGGAGAAGATACCTGCTGGGTGCGGAAGATCCGGCGAAGCCCCTCCCCTGGAAGCACCGCCGGGCGCAGCATCCTCGTCGCCGCCGCGCGGAGGGAAGCCGCCATCGTCGCACGCCTGCAGACAAGCACGAGTCAATCACCGAAGAAGCGAAATCAGGCCGGGTGGGAACCTACCTTGCGGATCGAGGGTTCGAGGAATCAAGCCTACCTTGCGGATCGGAGCGCGGTTAGGGTTAGGGTTAGGGTTCCTCGCTGTTGGCCTCCCGCCGCCGAGGAGGAGAATCGACCATACCAGGGGAAGAGGGCCGCGCAAGTAATAAATACTTGCTGGGCCTTGTATGAGAATGCGATCCACTCACCAACCATCATCGGCCCTATGTCTCGCGTCGGTGGAGCCCCCGGCCCAGCCGCTCCGCAGGCCCCGGCCTCGTGTCCTTGTTTTTTTTTTGTTTCTCCCCCCCGCCCCAGCCGCTCGGCAGGCCACGGCATCGTTTCCTTGTTTGTTTTTCGTTTCGTTTTTTCTTTCATATCCGTTATTTCTAAAAAAAATCATTTACGTTTATAATTTTAAATATTACGAATATTCTAAATAACTATATATCACAAAGAAGTTTTACATAATTTTTTTGGAAAAATGGTAACCGAGCATTTAAAAAATGTTGAATGTGCATAGAGAAAATGTTTCACATGCATACAAAAATGTATACAATGTCTGTGAAAAAAGTTGATTATGTATTTTTAAAATGTTAATTAAGAATCTGAAAAAAAATGTTGAACAAGTATTTTAAAAATGATAAACAATCATTTAAAACATGTTGACCATGTATTTTTTTAATCTGGTAATATATTAAAAATGTTAAATTGGTATTTGTAAAATTTTGATCAATCATTTAATAAATGTAAAATGTATATAGAAATAATATTGACCATGTATTAAAAATGTTAGTCAAGCATTTAAAAATAATTAAACATGTTTTGGGAAAATTTTCTCCACATGTATGAAAAATGTAGAATCAAAACTAACAGAAAGAAAGAAAAATGAAAAAACAATGAAAATTGAACAAGTAAACCAAGAGAAAAGAATATGAAAAATATAACCAAAAAACTAATGCAAAAATAATTTAAAACTATGAAAACTCACCCTGTGCATTCGGTTTATTCGTTTTACATGATTCGTTTATATGTTTTTTTGGTTTGTACAATATTAATACTTTGGTAAATACAATATGAAATTAAATATGCTTCGGTTTCTATATATACCAAATTATCATGGTATGGTTTTGATATATACCATCTCTATTCCTAATGGGGCAGCTGGTAGGATTGCATCCCCCACTTTCGTCCGGTTATTTCGACTTGACTTTTTTTGTCCCCTCCCCTCACTCCACTGGTTTATTTTCGTGTCACCCATCTCACACAATGAAAAAAATCTAAACAAATCAGAACTTTCCATACTGGCGCAAATTATTGAGTAATGTCTTTATGTAAAAGAATCAATCATGATTAATATCTAAAGATCAAATCTAAATTAATCATGATTAATATCTGAAGATCAAATCTAAATTAATTAACCTTACCTTAAATCGCTCAATCACATTAATTAGAAAACAAACAATCGATTTTAAGAAAAATCACTCAATCACATTGATTAGGAAAGAAATAATCAATTTTAAGAAAATTAAGGTGTAAATCATAACAAAAAAATCTTTATTAAAGCATTTTATGTACCTACTTAATCTCTCCGTACCACCACCCTTGTACCATTGGTTTTTATCTATCTACAAGGAAATTACACAAGAAAAAAACCAAATCGCCACTCCTCCTGTCCCAGACGAGATCACAATTGGTCTTCATGTAGCTACAGTATTGTTCACTCAACCCATAAAAGCTTCAGGTTACAGCAAACCAACTGAAAAAAATACAAATCACAAATACTCTGTCTTCATGCAACTACATAACTAATTGTTTTCATAATATAAGATACACAAATAATTCTCTTCACTAAATTGAACTGAACTGCAGTCAGTCTGTAGCAGTTGATCTTGTCAGGCAGGAGGCTTCCACGGCTTCTCCCCTGGTAGTAGTACAAGTACAACCGTCCACCTGCCAAGCTAGGACACTCTAGATTTTTTTCCTTCAGGTTACATAGACCAGAGGATTTAGAAACCACAAATGATCTTCATTCTCTATAATACACGATTCTGGGCACGCGTGGATAAATAGCTCATCTCATCGCATGATAAGATGAGGGCGACTCCGGAGGCGACCGGAGTGGCGACCGCGGGGGCGCCGCCCCCATCCCCTGGGATACGAGGCGAGTCGGAGGCCGGTTCTGGGCCCTGGCAGACTCTGATGAAGACGATGCGGACGGTGACGGGGATGCCCCGGCGGCTTCCTCGCCGTCGCCGACGCCGTCGGATCTCATCTACGAGTTCTTTCACTCCGGCTATGACGAAGACGAAGTGGCAACGACGGTCGACAAGATCTTGCCTCCCGACGACCCGGCTAGGGTTGGACTGCACGCGGGAGAGAAGAAGGAGATGGTTCGTCGCGTAGTTCATCGGAGAACGTCGGCGACGGCGATCAGGCCATGGAAAGGTCCCCTGCCTAAGGTAAGTCTTCCGAACCTAATGCTTTTCGATTTGATTCGTCCGGAGTCGTGGATTACGGTTAAGAAGAGGAAGAATGCGCGTCGGAAAGTGGCCGGACCGGCGCCGGCGGTGGCCGCGGCATTCATGCCGGCGATCTCAGGGATCGGGATCAGGGCGGCTCGGGAGGCTCGTTTGAAATCCCTCTTGGGCCACGATGGGCCAAATCTGAAACACTCTTTGCCACAGCTGGCTGGGCTGGAGATAGCTGGGTATGAGGCCCAGGCTATTCCGGTCCCCACCAATATTGTGTGCACCGACACATGCAGCGATTTGGTCGATCGCTTTCCTGCGCGTGCTTCATCGCCGCTTGCTAGGGTTCATCGGTGCGGGAGTCCGGGGTTCCCTTCCTGCGGACCCGGGCGTGCAAAATGGATCTCACCCCTCGTTGCGATGGCTGGCCGAGGGGCGAGGGCGCCACCAGGGAAGAAACCTCCAACCGTGGCTGCTGTTACCCGC
>NW_024120772.1:0-10123 GCF_003073215.2 Triticum urartu
TGTCATTTGATTAGTTTAGACATGCTTTGTGTGAATGCCACCTGTTTGGTGTCTAATTACCATTTATGTGAATTATGCATTGCCATCTTGTTGCAAGATATTATATATGTGAATTATGCAATGATATGTTGTTGCAAGGCATTATATATGTGAATTATGCGATGCCATGCTGTTTAGCCAATCATCGTGTATGTGAATTATATCATACTATCATTTTTTTTGTATTACACGTTCCATTTGTCGACGACATTTGTATATTTAACTACTCTTCCTGTGCATCAGCCATTTGAAGCGGTGATGGAAATATCTGGAGTGAAAATAAGGTATTCAGAGTAGACAATGCTATCTGCTGAAGCAGACATCTCGCTGGTTACAGAGAGCTCCTCAGAGGAGGATTTAGATACTGATGATCAGTCCTATTCCCCCCCTGAGGTCTATGCTCAAACTTGGCAGGGTTATATTACTCATGTAATGCATGTTGTCTTGCATTGCTTAGTTTTTCCATCATATATGGATTGCCATCTACTTACTTGCTTACTATATAAATCATATATTTGAATTATATCATGCCATCATGTTTACATACACAACATCTATCTGAATTATGGCATGGCAACCCATTTAATAAAGACATCATATAGTTATATCATCTCATCCTGTTTAGTGTTTACAGTCATCATATTTTGAATTATGTCATTCTATCCGTGAATTATATCATGCTATCATGTTTCCATAGGCGGCATGTATGTGAATTATGACATGCCAATCTATTTAATAAACACAGTATATAGTTATATCATGTCATCCTGTTTACATAGTCATCATATTTTGAACTATGTCTTTCCATATTTTTTAGCTAGCCATCATATATGTGAAATTGTGTCATGACATCCTGTTTAGTTAGCCATCGTATATGTGAAATTGTGTCATGCTATCCTGTTTGGTTAGACAACATAAATGTGAATTATTTCATGCCCTCTTTTATTCCCCACTATCCATTGCACCTGTCTATCATACAATGTCTTTACATTCAATTACTTTTCTTGTTTATCAGCCATTTGAATTGGAGAGGATGATGGCAGTATCTAAGGGAGTAACAACACGGTCTTCAGAAAAGTAGTGCTACCAGTTGATGCAGATAGAACCACGGTTGTACTTGCCCAAGAACCAGGCCCACCACACATAACCCAGACTCTCGCAGATTGTACCCCTACCCAGTTGGACAGAGAACGAGCTACACACCCTCGTACCCCAACCCCAGCAGATAGTAACCCAGTTCCAGTTGACACAACACCGTCTCCACCACAAAGCACCCAAACACGAGCAGTTAGGAAGGGAACTGCAGTGCCCAAAGCACGAGGACCACCACTCCGAATCCCAACTCAACGCTTAAATCAAAAAAAGAATTGTTCACAGGTCGGGTTCTATAGCTATGGTTCATACTCCTTTGCTCTTGCATCACTGTATTTACTCATACCAACTATTTTCAAATTTGAAGGATGGAATTGAAACTCCAATGGCGCAACAGGTATGTTTTAAACTCGTTTCTTTAACTGGTTTGCTGTTGTAACTTGCTCTATGTTGATTTCAATTTCAATTGAATAAACACTTATGTTCTCATGTCATGCACATTACAAGTGGTGTTATTACTCTGTAGTTTCCCACACTTATATTCTGCTTTGTCTTGAACAAATATTATTTGAACTATGTCTCTATCTTGATTGGGCAACAAAAAATAGAATGATATAGACCATAAAGTGACCATGGTACATAGATATATATATTTGTTTCATGTTGTTATCATGTCCACTTTAATACTGAACTGATTTACCAAAATGAGTTTCATATACAACATGGTAAACATGTGATGTGTCTGCTTGTTTCTCTTTTAGAATGCGGACAAAATATTGGAGAACAGTACCCCGTTATTTAATGGTAAAGGAAGTAATGCAGATAAGGTTT
The DNA here is from genome assembly GCF_003073215.2 of Triticum urartu. Taxonomy (NCBI): domain Eukaryota; kingdom Viridiplantae; phylum Streptophyta; class Magnoliopsida; order Poales; family Poaceae; genus Triticum; species Triticum urartu. Next base: position 1,963 of record NW_024120772.1, read on the forward strand.
AATATAGTGAGACATTCCTGTTGGTCTCCAAGAAAACTGATAAAAACTATCTTGACGACAGTGAGAGAACCCAAAAGTCATGTCTTGATGTGGTGTTAGAGTTACTAGCCACTACTGCTGGCACAAGCTCTTCGAACTCGCTGCCTGAATCAGTTTATCTTCTTGAGTCTCAACTTCAAGTTGAAAGACATCGATCACATGTGCTGCGACAGGAAGCTGAAGGACCAGGGAAGTCCCTGTAGAATTCAGATGCATACTTTCTGGTGCAACAACAAGCGCTTGAGGATTTAAGTGCCAAACAAGAGAAAGTTAATAAGCTTGCTAAGCATCTTGCCAGCATTATGGGTACCCAGGATATTGTTTATTGAGCTCTTCTGAAGTGGTTTTACTTCTGGACTTGTTTTGCTGCAGCGTTTATTTGCACTGGTCCCCAACTTTGACAACCAGTGTATATGATATACTGATTTGTTCCCTATATTTGCACTGGTGCCGAACTTTGATGCCCAATGAATGTAATATGTATAATAGCCGTGATAGCTTAGCGTAAGTTGCTTGCTTATTTATTTCCTTGTTGTCTTGTTTATTTGTTTGCTTGTAGTCAGTGCAGTTCTTTTTCCGCGGTTTGCTAGTGGCCGCAATAACCTATTTTTTAAAACTATGCCACAATAACCATGTGCTACATATTTACTGTAGTTACCATGGACCTCCTACGGGTCGTAGAAACAATGGGCCTTCTAAGGGCCGTAGAAACAATGTCCCTTCTGCGGGCTGTAGCATCAAGGGGCCTTCTATGGGCCGAATGATCGATCGGCCAAACATGGGCCAATAACAGACCGCATTATGGGACGTAAACATGCTAGATTTGGAATCGTCCGTTCATGGGCCGACCATAACGGGTCGTCGTTAATCGGCCGTATTTGATGAAGCTATGAAAACGGCCCAGCGGATTAACGAGCCGCAAACGGGCCGATTGTAACCACGGGCTGACTTTGGCCCACAAGCAGAAAAGGCTAGTAACGGGCCGCCCACAAGCAGAAAAGGCTAGTAACGGGCCGTAAGTAACTGAATGGTGGAAATGAGCCCAGGAATAAATGGGCCTTGAAAAGGCCGAAAGATAACACAGGTTAGAAACGACCCAATGGAATAATAGGTCATTAATGGGTATAAAGCGGTACACTGTTCATTGCGGGCCAGATTCACCACGGGCCGTTAATGGGCCAAGAGTTACAAATGGCCTCATATGGGCCGAAATAAATCATGGGCCATACATGGCCCGAAAGTTACAACGGGCTGGAATCATATTGGACGGCCCAGATGAAGCTACTGGGCTTAATTCTGATAGGCCCTAATGGGCCGTGAGTTAGCGGACCGTAAATGGGCTATATACAAACATGCTGTTAACAGGCTTTCTGTGGGCCGGCCCGTTACCTTTTGACCAAGTTAAACGAGCCGGCCTTTTCACCGGAATGGGCCTCTGTTGGGCCGCGCCACTTGTCGACGTATCATAGGCGCCTCTTGTCCAATGAATGAATGACATCTGTCCCAACGATCAGCCAACACGTGTTTCCTCCGGCAAATGAGAATTTTACACATGGAAAATCCTCATTGGTCCGGACTGTTAACGGGTTATCGGATCCAAAACCGGACCCGGTAGCTTAACGGCGACCCGTTACGGTGGATGCCACGTGTCGGTTACCCTTGACGAAAACACTTCCATGACGTGCCATTTATCGTCATGGAAGTGGACACTTCCATGATGATAATTTTGATAATGTCATGGAACACTTCTACGACAGCACATGTATGACTATCTTGATTCTGTCATAAAATCGTCATGGATGTACATGCATGACAGAAAACGTGACCTACTGTGACAAACGCGTATCATCACGGAAGTGTATTTTTTTGTAGTGCATACACCCACCATATACCTTCTTCAAAATAGCCACCATACCTACCTATTATGGCATTTCCATAGCCATTCCGAGATATATTGCCATGTAACTTTCCACCGTTTCGTTTATTATGACATGTTACATCATTGTCATATTGCTTTGCATGATCATGTAGTTGACATCGTATTTGTGGCAAAGCCACCGTTCATAATTCTTTCATACATGTCACTCTTGATTCATTGCACATCCTGGTACTTCGCGAGAGACATTCATATAGAGTCATATTTTGTTCTAAGTATCGAGTTGTAATTTTGAGTTGTAAGTAAATAAAAGTATGATGATCTTCATTATTAAAGTATTGCCCCATGTGAGGAAAGGATGATGGAGACTATAATTCCCCCATAAGTCGGGACGAGACTCCGGACGAAAAATAAAAAATAAATAAATAAATAGGCCAAAAAAAAGAAGCCCCCAAAAAATAAAACAAAATGAGAGAAAAGAGAGAAGGGGCAATGCTACTATCCTTTTACCACACCTGTGCTTCAAAGTAGCACAATGATCTTCATGATAGAGAGTCTCCTATGTTGTCACTTTCATATACTAGTGTGAATTTTCATTATAGAACTTGTCTTGTATATTTCAATGATGGGTTTTCTCAAATTACCCTAGGTCTTCGTGAGTAAGCAAGTTGGATGCACCCCCACTTAGTTTTTTTTGAGCTTTCATAGACTTATAGCTCTAGTGCACCCGTTGCATGACAATCCCTACCCACTCACATTGATATCTATTAATAGGCATCTCCATAGCCCGTTGATACGCCTAGTTGATGTGAGACTATCTCTTTCTTTTTGTCTTCTCCACAACCACCTTCTATTCCACCTATAGTGCTATGTCCATGGCTCACGCTCATATATTGCGTGAAAGTTGAAAATGTTTGAGAACATCAAAAGTATAAAACAATTGTTTGGCTTGTCATCGGGGTTGTGCATGATTTGGATATTTTTTGTGATGAAGATGGAGTATAGCCAGACTATATAATTTTGTAGGGATAAACTTTCTTTGGCCATGTTATTTTAAGAACATAATTATTTTGTTAATATGCTTGAAGTATTATTGTTTTTATGTCAACTAGAAAAGTGGCCCGCTTGATGTGCGTGCTAGAATTTATAATGCGTGAGGACATTTATAGATATAAAACTCCCGAGAACACAGTTTTATCTTACATAGTTGGTTTAAATAAGTTAACATTTGGTAACATCATGAGTTTGACTTGAATAGGTGCTTTTCAAGATAAGCGCAATTCCATTTTCACGTTTCTGAAATATCAGGAGGGCATGTTTGCTTTAAATTGTTCTCGGCGACGTGCGGTCGATTGTTCATGTTGTGGTGTATGTCTGAATTTATGACATTTTATGTTGCTTAACACCGTTGCGTTGTAGTAAATTATTTCATTTGGAATTTATAAGTACTTTTGCGGAGAATTTTCATGTCAATGAACTTTTAGTCGAATTGTAAACTATTGACACTGGTTAGTGATGTTTTTCATAAGATCATGTGCTATATGTTCGGGCAGATATGTTTTAACTAATTTGCAGGGTGGAAAAATATAGGTTTTTTTGGAATGGCCTCATATATTAAATAAAAAGGAGAAAAAGTTTGTTACAACACATACCTAAATTACGGCATATGTTATTAGTATTTTTTTATATGCATATAGTTTAGGAAAACACACGTACATGCAATGTATATCTATTTATATATTTATTTATATTTATAGGGGATGTACACTGTACGTAATCATATGTTATTAGTATTTTTTTTAGGAAAACACACGTATTTGCAATGTATGTATATTTATATATTTATTTATATTTATAGGGGGTGTACACTGTACGTAATCATATGTTATTAGTAGTTTTTTTGTAGTGATTTCCCCCGGACGGTATGCTAATTTAGACAAACAGGATTTCATAGATGCACATAGCGTCCACGCATCTTCTCTCCCACTTACAATTTCACACGGCCACAGCTACTTTTTCCCGATCCCCTTTCTCCTTTACTCCGTTGACTCCAAAATTGCTGCCACCAGATGAGCTTGGTCGTCCTCACCAGCAGCCGCGGCAGTGGGCGACTCGTTTGTGCTGCCGCAGGGTGACCATCTATGGCGGCTGGTTTGGCTCGTACAACTCCTTGGTCTCCTAGCAGGGTCCAGGGAGCAGCTGCGCAAGGGAGTATGCGAAATCATGGTGTCCGTGCGGTTGATTTTGGCGTGTATTTCGTCTCCCGCAGCTAGATTGGATCCAACTGGAGTAATAGGATGCAGGCAACGTTGTGTTCCCCAGTTGCGAGGCAGACACATCATTTCTATTCCCGCTCGATGCAGCCCGGCACGTCGTCGTCATCCTCCACGGCCTCAGCATTCTTCCAAGTTTGAACTTCAACTTGCAGGTCCCCTTCTTTCACTTTTCCCCACTCGTCATATTTATAATATAATTTAGAAAATGTTTGTTAGTGGAGAATGTTTCTTCATTTTCCTTTAAATCTTGGGGAAATATGTAATTCTTTTTTTAAAGTTATCTAGATGTGTTTAATTAGGTGCGTACTGCTAAGTTTGTGACACTTTAAAAAATGTAAGTATACGTCTGAGTACATATGAAATATAACCATGTCTCGATGCTCTCACTATTGGTTTCCACTAAATGATAAGCATGAAGAATAAGATATCACACAATAGAGATTGTCGATGTTTTGTTGTAGAGCATATTCAGCCTGCCATATTATGTTAGCATAGTGTAGTCACTTTGCATTTTTAGGGTATAGTTTGCAGTATGCTAAATTTTTATATATGCAATTTTTATGTAATGGAGTAGGTCAGTAGCCTGAGCTAGTGAAAGAAGCGTCATGCTGACAGTGCATTATTTGTTAATACCTTTAGAATATTTCTTTATAGACTATGTTCTTGGCCACATCATCCTCATTGATATCTTCATCATTTACCATTACTCATATACTATTTCTCCCACAATGTGTTCTTGATATTATCTGTTCTTCGATGAATTTTCTTCTGCATGAGGTCATGTTGTTATCCATTTATCATTTATCTTTTACTGTACTTTTTATGATCAGCCGCGTTATGCAAAATTATTCTGTATCCTTTTTTTGGGCATTTTTACCATGTTGCTTTGTACTTCCTCTGTCCCAGAATATAAGAACGTTTTTGACACTATGCTAGTGTTAGAAACGTTCTTATATTTTGGGACGGAGGGAGTAATATATATTTTTCTTTAGAAGAGTTACAAACAATATTAAAACCTGAAAACAGATGACACATTAGACATGGGCAGCTATTGATTTTTTTTGAAAGATCCAGCATTGCTGGCTTTTCATATTAATCATAGCAGAGAGCAGTGGATAACCGAATACATGGTGGTGATTCTAGGATCAGAGAAAAAACATATAAAAGAGACTCAACTACAACTACGGGAAGGGGGAAACAGCTGGAGGGGTTTTAACCGATCCCCTCTGGCGGCAAAGTGAACGGGTGCAGTAAACAAGTTGCTCTGGCCTGCCTCCATAGATCGATGCCTCGTCTGATGGCCTGCAGCACGTTTCGCATAGATGCCTTGTTGTTTCTGAATGTGCAGTCGTTTCGGTGCCTCCAGATTTCCCAGACAGCTAACATCGTCAGCGATTTGATGCCCTTTCTGAATTCAGGTTTTGTGCCCTCCACAATCTTCATGACCCGATCAGCACCGCTGGGGAGATCGCGGCCAGGTTGCAAACTCAGGGCCGCACAGCCGTTCCAGGATGACAGACTGCTCCAGATTGTCCTTGTGAAGGGGCATGGCCAAAAGATGTGGTCGGCTGTCTCGAGGTTTCTGAAGCATAATTGGCAGAAATAAGAGTTCGGCCAACCTCGTCGCTGCAGCCGGTCATTGCACCATGGTCTGTTTAGCAGGATTAACCAATAGAAGACCTTCAGCTTTCCTGGCGCCCAAGTCTTCCAAATGATCTGCGTAAAAGCAGAGGTGTGGTTCGCCTGAAACTGTGCCCGATAAGCTGATGAAGCAGTGTAGCAGCCGCTAGCCTCCAGGTTCCATCTGATCTCATCACTTGTATCTGTATTGAGGTTGAGTGACGCCGATCGCAGGAGCCTCGCCAGGGCCACGCAGTCACATACGATCTGATCAGTCTGCCCGTGCGCCAAGTCGAGGATCCAGCGATCATCTCGTAGGGCATCGGCGATCGTCCTGTTCTTTCTCCTTGAGTGTTTATACAGCGCCGGAAAAAGCAGTTGGAGCGTGCCCGCCTGGAGCCAAGAGCAAATCCAAAACCTGGCCGTCCGGCCGTTGCCGACCGTGACCGAGGTAGCCGCGCTGAAGAACAGCCTGTCAGATTCAGAGCACGGGGCCTCCATGCCCGCCCATGGCCTGTCCGGGTGCTTCCAGGACAGCCATAGCCATCTTTGCCGCAAGGCCCGGTCGAAGCGCTCAAGGTTGAGGACGCCGAGCCCCTCTCTGTCCAGCGGGGAACACACCTTGGTCCAGTTCACCTTGCATTTGCCCCCAGACAGCTCTTCCTCTTGCGCCCACAGAAAACGGCGCCTCACTTTGTCGATTTCCTTGAAAAAGTTCTTTGGCATAAGGAGTACGGTCATGGCAAAGGTTGGGATGGCAGTCAACACAGCTCTGACTAGCACCCGCCGTCCAGCAATGGTCATTAGCCTGCCCTTCCAGCCTGCCAGTCTTGCTCTGATCCGATCCAAAATGAACTAGAGATGCACTAGCCTTGTTCTTGTCAGGGTGATCGGGAGGCCCAAATACTTGAGCGGGAAGGTGGTGATGGTGCCCCCAAAACTCTGTAGGATCTGCTAGATGTCAATACTGTCGCATCGAATTGGGGTTGCTGTTGATTTATGTCTGTTGATCTTCAGCCCCGTTGCCTCGCCAAACATGTTCAGAATGGTGATCAGCGCCTCCATCTCATCTCTGGCGGGGTTCATGAAGACGACCGCATCATCAGCGTAGAGGCTGACTCTTAGTTTCAGCTCCCTCCTCAGCAACGGCTGCATCATCTGTTGCTAGACGGCCTCATCTATCAGACGTTGCAGTGGATCGATTGCCAGGATGAAAAGCAGTGGAGATAGTGGGTTGCCCTGATGAAGACCTTTGCGGTGCTGAATTTTGCTCCCTGGCGCACCATTGAGGAGGAATTCAGAGCGAGAGGTTGACAGCAGCCACGCAATCCAATCTCTCCATCTGGCACTGAACCCAAGTTCCTCCAGCAGGTAGTCCCAAGACACGCTATCAAATGCTTTTGAGATGTCCAATTTCAGTAGCAATGCCGGAGTTTTGCTACGGTGCAGTGCTCGGACTCCATTCTGAACATACAAGAAGCTGTCTTGTATACACCTCGTCTTCAGGAAGGCTGACTGCGCAGGGGAGACGATCGTGTGAATCACTTTTGACAGCCGGATTGACAACACCTTGGTGACCATCTTCGCAAACGAGTGGATCAGACTGATTGGGCGAAAGTCTGTCATCCGCACGGCCCCATCCTTCTTCGGCAGCAGCGCCACAAAAGCAGTGTTTAGGGCAGCCAAATTGCCACCGGCAAGATGGTAGAAACGGTGGAAAGCCGCCATGATGTCGGCGCTGATGATCGACCAACAGGCCCGGAAGAAGGTACTGCTGAAATCGTTGGGGCCCGGCGCCTTCTCCGCCGGCGATTGCATGATTGCCGCCCAGGCCTCACCTTCTGAGAAAGGGTTGTCCAAACCAGCTGCAGGAACCCTTGGTAGCTGCAACACGCTCCAGTTGAGGGTCACACGCCGTCCCGTGTCCGCTGCCATCACCTTGCTGAAATGATCATGGATGATCTGTGCTTTGTCCCCATGAGTTGTGGCAAAATTTTCGTCGCTCTGGATGGTGTGGATGAAATTCTTGCGTCTTCTGGAGCAGCATTTTGCATGGAAGAACTTTGTACTGGCGTCGCCTGCTCGCAGCCAGAGCACCCTGGATGCCTGTCTTCTTCTGGCCCTTTCAATGGCCGCCAGACCCACCAGACGCATCTTGAGCAGCTTGCGCAAGTTGAATTCCGCGGTTGAAAGTGTTCTTGTCTCCTGCTCCACGTCCAGCCGGAGGATTACCTCGCTGGCGATGTGAAACTGCGCCTTTGCATCGCTGAACAGCGATCTGCTCCAGATTTTCAGGTCGCGGGCAGTCCCGGTGAGCTTGACCTGCAGCCATGCAAAAGCACAACGCTGC
>NW_024120773.1:0-16192 GCF_003073215.2 Triticum urartu
AAGAGAGTTTATACTAGTTCGGCCCCTTCGATGAAGGTAAAAGCCTACGTCTAGTTGTGATGGAATTGATGGGGTTTCGATGACTAGGGAGCAAACAAGCTCCGCCTATGTCTCGAGTTGTTGTCTGTTGTTCTTGACCCGCCGCCGGGTCATCCCCTTATATACATGGGTGACTCTCGTCTGCTTACGGAGTCCCAATACTGGCTTATAGATGTGTCTGGTTTGGTCTCTTCTTATTCCTAACTTACAATACAGGTTAAATACTAACGCCGGTTTACGGCTGCAGGCCTTGAGCCGACCATGGGCCTTGAGCCCTCCTTTGTCTTCTTGGGCTTTAACTTACTTAACTACTGACGAAGTTAACCCGGCCCAGATAGGCCGGTTTACGCCCAGTAGTAATATCCCCAACAGAACGTGTGTCCTGGCACTTGCCACGCTAACTGCTTCACCACCTTGTTATAGAGTAACCGTTGGCCATTGGCTACCCTGACAGAGACTGGCGGCAGTGCTTGTGTTTCGGCATCGACGCGCTGAATGAACGCCTCACTGACAAAGCATTGAGAGCTGCCTGAGTCCACCAAAAGCAGCATCACTTGATCACCAACTTGGGTGCGAAGACGAACGGTGGACGGCGCGTCCTCGCCGGAGATCGCGTGCTGTGACAAGGTACAACACTCCGGCTCCGGGAGGGCCGGCTCATCCAGTAACTGCAGCGCGTGCACGGTGTCATCCGAGAGGATCTCGCCGAAATCTCCCACCTCGATCATCAGGATTTGTCTGATGCGCTTGCACTGATGTTCGCAGGAATACTTGTCACCACAGCGAAAACAGAGTCCGTTGGCTCTCCTGAATTCGCGCTGCTGCCGCTCGCGTGCATACTCGTCGCCGCCCGGTCATGGGGGAGGCACTGCACGCCCTTGGTTGGGGTTGGGTGTTGCTGGAGGCGGTCTGCCAACTAGAACGATGCGCGGGTGCTGCAACTGTTGCTTCTCCAGTTCTTCTTCCTGAATCCTCGCGAACACCGCTGCGCGCGTGATGCTTGTTGGGGCCTGCAAACGGACGCCAATCGCAATTCGTCCTTCAGACCAAGGAGGAACTGGGAGATGAAGAATTGCGTGCTCAAGGTTGGATCCAGAGACAATAGGTGGTACATGGAGGTCTCAAATTGCTGACGGTACTCCTGCACACTCCCTGTCTGTCGCAGTTGCACTAGCTGGTGCATTTGGGCTTCGAATTCTTCAGGTCCGAACTCTGCTTCCACCGATGTTCTGAATGCCGGCCACGACAGAGCATGGTGCGTCTGTTAGTACGCCTGGAGCCACATTGCGGTGATCCCATCCATGTACAGACCGGCAGTGGTGACCCAGCTGTGCCGCGGCACCCGGTAGAGCTTGAAGTAAGAGAGGCACCACTCCAGCCAGATGCGCGGCACGTCGCTGCCGAAACGGGGGAAGTCGTGCTTGGGCGGCTTGGTGTAGTGGTCGGCGCCCTGTTCGTATGCTGTGGGCGAGTTTTGCAGCAGCAGGGGCAGCCCGTGGTTGACGAGCCGGGCGAACGGCAATGAGCTGCGCCCTCCGTGTAGAGCGGTGATGGCGGAGGTGGGCGGGTCGCCGGATGCGGAGGTGGTGGCGCGGGGTGGAAGGAGCCTGAGGTCGTCGATGTCCCGGACGCAAATGCCCCGAGGTTGCTGGCCTCAGCGGGATTGAGAGGCGGAGGATATTTGCGGGCCTCATCCACATCCGCCTGTGTGAGATCGATTTGCTTCACCAGGTGCTTGAGCTCGGTGGAGACTTGGTCATTGTAGGCGACTTGCGCTTGGTGGCGCTCGTCGGCGGTCTTCTGGCTAGTGTCGAGGCGGCGGAGGATGGTCTCGAGAAGGCCCTGCATCTTGTCCGTGGTCTCCGTCATCGCATCCATCACGTGGCGGGTCTGCGCTGAGGGCTTGGACGACACTGTGGTTGCGCTCCAGATCTGGCGAACCCCGAGTAGGATTTCGAGCGAGCTCGCCGGAGCGGCTCGCACCTAGCTCGATGGATGTTACCGCTTGATCGAGGGGATGCGGCGGATGGTGGCGGTGGCGGGTGGTGGAAATTTTTTTAGGGAAGGCTCTGGATACCAGATTGTAATGCCCTGGATCCTGATCGGAGAATTGGGGAGAGGAAGGAGAGAGCAGATTGGGTGAGGAGGAGACTTGGAGGAAGGGGAACGGGGTTCATTCATCACACGCTGCCGATCTGATCGGTGTCTCGTACATATGTAGCTGCCCTTCCTGGGCTACCCTTACATGACCTCTGGCCCACACGCACACACTAGCCCAAAGCCCACACACACACTTAGCGTTGCAGTTCAGTTATCTGAATAACTGACTGCACTAGTTCAGTCCACTACTGATGCATCAGTAGGCGCGACATGCTTATAATATTGTGTTTACCATGTAGAAATTTTCTCTAGTTTGTAATGACATATTTCTTGTTTGTGTGTAGCTGGACGAGGCGTGCCGTAGGGGAGAGAATCCAAGAAACGTCGTAGAGTCAAAGGAAGCCAACATAGGTGGTCCAATGCTTCTATTATCGATCTGGAGTTGGGAGCACTTGCCAGTGGGGCGGCCGACACCAAAGGGTTATGATCGGTGGGATGATCATCATGACCCGGATCGTATGCCTACATGGGCGTATAAGTGGGACAATGTTGAAGGTTTTGTTGGCAGTTCAAAGACCATGTATTTGCACTACTGCAACGAGCTTGACATCATGACCTCAAAGCAGGTTATCTTAGTAGCCTCTTGCTTTGTCTCTTCAGTTTGTTCGGTTTTCCAAAAATCATACTAACAATGTAGTTTTTTCTTAATCTTTGTTTATAGGTTACCTGGGAACCGTACGGAACGGAGGGAAATATTGGTAGGGGAGCTGGTTTTATTACTTTCAGACTTAACCCAAAGTGTCTACAGGAAGCACACTTATGGCGGACGCGTTGCCCGTTGATTTTTTATTATGCTATTGAGTTTTATCAACCACAACGAGTTATGACACAGTTTGGCTTATTTCAAGAGACCCTGCCGAAGTACAAGGACACTTTGCTACATTTGCATAGGTAAGTGCTTAGAACTTCAAATGTTTTCTCCATTGTTTTCAAGATACTAACGAAAATGGAATTGTCAAATGCTATGCAGTCTCGACAAGATGAAGCAGAAGAGTATAAAAAAATGGTATCGAGAGCATGACATGTATATCCAGGAGTTCAAGCACAAGCTCAATAAGATTGAGCTTTCATTGCATCAACCGACTTCTAAGCCTCCCCCACGGCCTTTTGATACAGAAGCATTCAGCAATTATCTTGTGTGGTTTCGTTCCGTTGCCCATACTCAACTTAACGCGCCCGCATTTCAGCCAGGGGACGTATTACATGAACCCAATCCAGGTTTTGATCGGATGGCCAATATGGAGTACAACAGGCTTATCAGAGATGGTAGACGGCATGAATTGGCGCCAACTATCCGCTTTGTGGTAAGTTACCGTTATATCTATATGCTTGCCTACATTGTGCCAAAATGATTTGTCCTATTGTGTCCAATAACAAAACGAGCTCTCAAAGCATGTCAACGACGCTGTCACGCGACATTCCACCGTGCTCATCAGCTTGGTAAATCAATTCTATGTTATCAAAGGACTGGATTTTGTGTGAATCCGCCTTCCTTGCTTGGTATTCCATCCAATCGTCGACCTTTGGTGGATACTTGTACATCTTTTTGGCCTTGTTTTTCCCGGACATCAAGTTGGATGTTTCTTCACTATACTTTTGAAAATAGACATTCAACTTCTGGAATGTATACTCTACTATTGCTGTCACCGGCAATGCACGGACACCCTTTAGCACCATGTTGAAACATTCAGCCATGTTGTTTGTCATGTCACCGTACCTCACTCCATTGTTGTCAAAAGCCCGTGCCCACTTTCCTTTATCGGTAAGATTCCTATTTAGAAAATCTTTGCCACCATTGTTTGCTTTGGCATACACTTTGTCCCACAATTTCTCAAAATGTCTAGTGGTGAATGCGTGACAACAATCATGAAGAAGGTCAGACAATTCCTTGTCTCCACATGCTCGATAGAAGTTAGAAACAAAATTCCTCATGCACCACCTATGGTGCACGCGAGGATGTCCTGGAATGTCAATCTCCACTGCATTGAGTATCCCTGGGTGGCGGTCCGAGATGATGCAAACCTCTCTTTCAGGTCCAATTACCTTGGTCCTCACTAGACTAAGAAACCACTCCCAGTTGTCATTGTTCTCCGCCGACACCAAAGCAAACGCCAATGGAACCAATTTGTCACCACCATCATTAGCCATGGCGATCAACAATGTGCCCTTGAACTGGCTGGTCAGAAATGTGCCATCCACGGACATAACCAGCCTACAATGCTTGAAGGCCCTAATGCATGTCTCAAAAGTCCAGAATGCACGTCCAAATATACGAACGTTTGCATCGTTGTATATCCTTGTTCTCACGCCATCTGGCTCCGCCATATAGTACATGCAAGGATTTTCTGCCGCCATCACTTTCAACACCATTGCGAGGCGGTTTTATGATTCTTCGCAACCACCATGCAATATCTCAAAGGCAGCTTGCTTGGCCTTCCATGCCTTCCCATACTTCACCTTGTACCCAAAACCCCCCTTCACCATCTCCATCAAAGCCCGAATGGGATATGTCGGGAGTATCTTTATGGAGGCTGAAAATCGATATGCAATGAATTTGGAGGTCAATTGACGGTGATCATCCTTTACATTAGCATCATCAATATCCTTGCCACTACATTGATGGTGAAACACGGAACTTGTAATCTTCCATTGTGGCCCGCCTTTGACACATCTTGCACGGATAACCCAAGGGCAATGATTCTTGTGTTCCTCACATTGACCACATAGCACACTTTCGAGTTTGACCTCTCCATAATGAATGGCCGATGAAACTTAACCGCATAGTCCTTGGCCCATATTTGAAGTTCTGTCAAGCTTTCAAAGATTGTTCCTTCACTAACACCATACACACTTGCTTTGGCATCTCGCTTTGAAGTTAACCTTGGTGCAAGAATTTTACTTGTGTCACGAAACAATGATGTCTTGTGACTACGGCCTATTACCTTCTTGAAAGCATTGGCTTCTTTAGCCGTCAAACCATCCTCATCTATTTCTTCATCCGGTCCATCATCCTCCGAGTCCCACGCAAAGGACCTATTGTATGGAATCTCATGGTCCATGTCCTCTTCCATGCAATTTGCCTCAACATCACCAACATAATCGTCATGAAGATAAGCCTCCGATTCATCACCCTCAAACTCACCACCATCCATGTGCAAGTCTTCATTATCAACTTGGTCATTCCCGTCGGGCCTCAAACATTGGGTCATTGGAGGTCGGCTCATTGTTGTGTCATGCACATCCGGAGTGACATGTGTTGAATCTCGAACCGGGCTTCTAACATCATATGAAGATGCACACCAATTCAAATCAATGTGCAACCGAGCACGAACAACCTTTGGGGCAAATAAATCAAATGATTTATCTTGTGAGGCTAACACACTCTCTTTATATGCTTCCCAATGAAACTCGGAGTCAAGAGGCATTATCTTCCACTGGATATGTTGCCCATACCCAACATTATACCTTCCGATTAAGTCTACTCCATCTCTTTCTTCCATCCAATTCAACCTTCTCCGAAGCTCAACCAAAATCTCCTCAAGGCTAGGACTTGTGGGAAACACCATCACTATCGGCTTCTTCTTTGGGTCACCATACTCCGCGTCTCCCTTCTCAAAGGAGACAAAGTCCACATGATGCACATTGATGATCCTCGCCATCTAGAATCATAAACACCAAAATGCATCAACAAAAATAGAAAAATTGGATGACCTAGGGTTTCCCCAAATCCCCACAATGTGGAGATTTCAACCAACAAAAAGAGGAGGAATGATGGAGAATACCTTGAGGGGTCGAAGGGAAGGATAAATCACCGATTTGGAGCTCCGATCCACAAAATTTTGTGGGCATTAGGTAGGGGCTTGAGTGGGGCAGCCGGGGTGGGGAAGGGGAAAAGTGAGGGTTTGTGGAGGGGAAAACATGGGAGACTTTGTTTTGTTGACGCAAGGGTCATGGCGCCCTAAGCAGGGGCGTCATGGTCATCAGCACGGCGCCCTGGCCTGGGGCACCATGGTGCCATGCCCTGCCAACGTGGCAAGTCACCATTGACCAGTATGGCGCCCTTGACCGAGGCGTTATGATATCTAGCATGGTGCCCCATGTGCGGGCGTCATGCGTGTAGGGCCATTTTATGAAATATTTTCAAAAGAGGGCCATTTTGTGCTAAACTTTGGCCAAAGGGCCAGTTTTGTGGTTTTTCACTTTTGCCGCTGGCTGGTATTGATTGGACGATGATGGTGGCGGTGTGCGTGAGGACATGCACCCTAATTTTCTTTCTTTCTTTTATTGGATATAGATGGGAGATCGAAGGGGTACCAAAAATAACTAATCCAAGGTATTGGTGGGTAATTATTTTGAACTTTAATGTGGATAGATTGTTTCATAGATCCATCGGCTATGATCAGGTACTTAACTTAATTCATGGTTGGATGTTTCTGATTTTTGTGGTATTTTCTACATATCTCTCTTTTTTCTGGTTAACCCGTAAAGCACTTTTTATATATAATAATAGATAGATATTAAACTTTTGTTTTGAATCATACAGATCTGAACATTCATGCCACAATAACGAAAATTACATGGATAAATATGTTAGGTAGAATTCCACATCAAAATTCTGTTTTAATCATTTACCTACTCGAGGACGAGCAAGAATTAAGCTTGGGGATGCTTGATACGTCTCCAATGTATCTATAATTTTTGATTGTTCCATGCTATTATATTATCAATCTTGGATGTTTTATATACATTTATATGCTATTTTATATGATTTTTGGGACTAACCTATTAACCTAGAGCCCAGTGCCAGTTTATGTTTCTCCTTGTTTTTGAGTTTTGCAGAAAAGGAATATCAAACGAAGTCCAATTGACCTGAAAATTTATGGTGATTTTTTAGGACCAGAAGAAGCCCCCGAAGCAAAAGAGTTGGGCCAGAAGAGCCACAAAGCCTCCACAAGGGTGGAGGGTGCCCCCACCCCCTAGGGCGTGCCCTCCGACCGTGTGGGCTCCCCGTGGACTCCCTGACTTGTTCTTGATGCCAATAATTCCTATAAATATGAAAACCCCAGAAATAAACCTAGATCAGGAGTTACGCCGCCGCAAGCCTCTGTAGCTACCAAAAACCAATTGGGACCCTATTCTGGCACCCTGCCGGAGGGGGGGATAATCATTGGTGGCCATCTTCATCATCCCGATGCTCTCCATGACGAGGAGGGAGTAGTTCACCCTGGGGGCTGAGAGTATGTACCAGTAGCTATGCATTTGATCTCTCTCTCTCTCTCGTGTTCTTGATTTGGCATGATCTTGATGTACCGCGAGCTTTGCTATTATAGCTGGATCATATGATGTTTCTCCCCTCTACCTTCTTGTAATGGATTGAGTTTTCCCTTTGAAGTTATATTATCAGATTGAGTCTTTAAGGATTTGAGAACACTTGATGTATATGTCTTGCATGTGCTTATCTGTGGTGACAATGGGATATTCACGTGATCTACTTGATGTATGTTTTGGTGCTCAACTTGCGGGTTCCGTGACCTTGTGAACTTATGCATAGGGGTTGGCACACATTTTCGTCTTGACTCTCCGGTAGAAACTTTGGGGCACTCTTTGAGGTTCTTTGTGTTGGTTCGAATAGATGAATCTGAGATTGTGTGATGCATATCGTATAATCAAACCCGCAGATACTTGTGGTGACATTGGAGTATCTAGGTGGCATTAGGGTTTTGATTGATGTGTGTCTTAAGGTGTTATTTTAGTAGAAACTCTAGGGCTGTTTGTGACACTTATAGGGATAGCCCAATATATCGATCAAAAAGAATAACTTTGAGGTGGTTTTGTACCCTACAATAACCTCTTCATTTATTCTCCGCTATTAGTGACTTTGGAGTGACTCTTTGTTGCATGTTGAGGGATTGTTATATGATCTAATTATGTTATCATTGTTGAGAGAACTTGCACTAGTGGAAGTATGAACCCTAGGCCTTGTTTCGAAGCATTGCAATACTGTTTTCGCTCACTTTTGTTACTTGCTATCTTGCTGTTTTTATATTTTCATATTACAAAAACCTATATCTATCATCCATATTGCACTTGTATCACTACCTCTTCGCCGAACTAGTGCACCTATACAATTTACCATTGTATTGGGTGTGTTGGGGACACAAGAGACTCTTTGTTATTTCGTTGTTGGGTTGTTTGAGAGAGACCATCTTCATCCTACGCCTCCCACGGATTGATAAACCTTAGGTCATCCACTTGAGGGAAATTTGCTACTGTCCTAAAAAAGTCTGCACTTGGAGGCCCAACAACGTCTACAAGAAGAAAGGTTGAGTAGTAGACATCAAAGACTGATGGAAATATGCCCTAGAGGCAATAATAAAATCGTTATTATTATATTCCTAAATCATGATAAAGGTTTATTATTCATGCTATAATTGTATTCACCGAAAACTTAAAGACATGTGTGGATACATAAACAAATACCGTGTCCCTAGTGAGCCTCTACTAAACTAGCTCGTTGATCAAAGATGTTTAAGGTTTCCTAACCATAGACATGAGTTATCATTAGATAACAGGATCACATCATTAGGAAATTGTCAAGTTGACGGGATAAAAATTGTGTAGATTGGATAAAATAGATCTCAAATAAATCCGAAATAAAATATGCAGCAAAGTTTTTTGGGTTTTTGTAATAATAGATCTGAAAATAAATGAAAATAAAAATAGATCTCAAAGGAAAATAATAGATCCGAAAGCAAATATGATAAGGAATAGACCCGGGGGGGGCGTAGATTTCACTAGTGGCTTCTCTCAAGAAATAACACACGATGGGTAAACAAATTACTGTTGGGCAATTGATAGAACCTCAAATAATTATGACGATATCCAGGCAATGATCAATATATAGGCATCACGTCCAAGATTAGTAGACCGCCTCCTGCCTGCATCTACTACTATTACTCCACACATTGACCACTATCCAGCATGCATCTAGTGTATTAAGTTCATGGAGAAACAGATTAATGCAATAAGAATGATGACATGATGTAGACAAGATCTATTCATGTAGGAATAGACCCCATCTTGTTATCCTTAATAGCAACGATCAATACGTGTCTTGTTGCCCCTTCTGTCACTGGGAAGGAACATCGCATAACCGAACCCATCACAAAGCACCTCTTCCCATGGCAAGAAAAATCGATCCAGTTGGCCTAACTAAGCCAAAGATTCGAAGAAGAAATACAAGGCTATAAATAATCATGCATATAAGAGATCAAAAGAAGACTCAAATAATATTCATGGATATAGATCTGATCATAAACTCAAAGTTCATCGGATCCCAACAAACACACCGCAGAAAAGAGTTACATCAAATATGTAACACCCACAATGCGGCTATATCTCCCATGTGTCGGAGCACAATTTAGAGGTATAGCCGCATGGTAGTTTTGTCGCAAGAGGGGTAATCTTCACACAATTCCATGTACTAAATAAGAAAGGGATAAAGAGTTGGCTTACAATCGCCACTTCACACAAATACAAGTTAAACATACATCATCCAGAGTACAATCAAGGTGCGACTACGGAACCAAAATAAAAGAAGACGACCCCAATTGCTAGATCCCCGATCGTCCCAACTGGGCTCCACTACTGATCAACCAGAAAAGACACAACACCACGAACAAGATCTTCATCGAGCTCCCACTTGAGCTCGGTAGCATCACCTGCGCTGGTATCATCGGCACCTGCAAATGTTTGGAAGTATCCGTGAGTCACGAGGACTCAGCAATCTCACACCCACGAGATCAAGACTATTTAAGCTTATGGGTAGGAGAAGGTAGTGAGGTGGTGCTGCAGCAAGCACTAAGCAATATAGTGGCTAACATACACAAATAAGAGCGAGAAGAGAAGCAACGCAATGGTCGAGAAGCTAGAAGTGATCCTGAAACTACTTACACACAACCAGTGTTCACTTCCCGGACTCCGCTGAGAAGAGACCATCACGGCTACACACGTGGTTGATGCATTTTAATTAAGTTAAGTGTCAAGTTCTCTATAACCGGACATTAACAAATTCCCATCTACCACATAACCGTGGGCACGACTCTCGAAAGCTTAAACCCTGCAGGGGTGTCCCAACTTAGCCCATCACAAGCTCTCACGGTCAACAAAGGATATTCCTTCTCCCGGGAAGACCCGATCAGTCTCAGAATCCCGGTTACAAGACATTTCGATAATGGTAAAACAAGACAGCAAGACCGCCTGGATGTGCCGACAAATCCCGACAGGAGCCGCACATATCTCGTTCTCAGGGCACACCGGATAAGCTAAGCGTACATGTACCAACATAACCCAAGTTGCCAAGGGACGGTCCCGCACGGTGATCTAGTTTGGACCAACACTTAGAGGAGCACTGGCCCGGGGGTTAAAATAAAGATGACCCTCGGGAGCGTGACTCCCAAGGGAAAAGTATAGGGGGTGGTGAGGCAAATGGTAAAACCAAGGTTGGGCCTTGCTGGAGGAGTTTCATTCAAAGCGAACTGTCAAGGGGTTCCCATAACACCCAACCGCGTAAGGAACGCAAAATCAAGGAACATAACACCGGTATGACGGAAACTAGGGCAGAAAAAGTGGAACAAAACACCAGGCATAAGGCCGAGCCTTCCACCCTTTACCAAGTATATAGATGCATTAATTAAATAAGAGATATTGTGCTATCCCAACATAACCATGTTCCAACAGGAACAAACTTCAACTTCACCTGCAACTAGCAACGTTATAAGAGGGGCTGAGCAAAGCGGTAACATAGCCAGACAACGGTTTGCTAGGACGGTGGGTTAGAGGCTTGATATGGCAACATGGGAGGCATGATATAACAAGTGGTTGGTAGCGCGACATAGCGATAGAGCGAACAACTAGAAAGCAAAGATAGAAGTGATTTCGAGGGTATGGTCATCTTGCGTGAGATCGCGCAAGGAAGAAGAACGAGTCCATGAAGAAGACAAACAGACGTAGTCGAACGGATCCTCACAAATGCAACGTATCCGAAACTAACGAGAAGAAGCATAACCGGAAAGAAGCAAACAACATAGTAAACAACCATCACATAAGCATGGCATGATGCACAACCAAGTATGATGCATTTCCGATTTAAAAATGCATGGCATGACAAAGTGCACAAACAAAACTACAAGTTAAGTGGTGCTCAACATGTAACAAGATGCATGTTGACAAAACACCACATTCGATTATTTAGTTCACTCCCGGTTAGGTACTCAACAAAATTAAATGTTGGTTAACATGGCAAGAGGTGAAGCATATGAAAACTACCTATCTAGGCTAGTTTAAATGAGGCCGGAACAACAAACAACAAGTCCGGTAATCCTCAAGTGCATTAGCAATTTAATGCAACAACAATTTAAGCATTTAAATGTTGTTATCATGATGCGGATGACATGTGCAAGTTTTATGCAATTTATATGAAAATGTTGACATGAGCATATTAGGAAGCATTTGTCATTGTGGTGGAAACGAAAGTGGTGCCACGACAACGAATCCGAAAATGATGCCACGACAATATATCGGTTCTGGTAGCTCATGGAGATACCGGTACAAAAGGAAAAGTGACGGGATCGTGTCATGCAAGGATGGTGGGGCGCTCCCGGATACCGGGTTCCCACATGTCGGTGACAAGGCAAAAGAGGGGCAACGTGCACCGACAGTTCGGACTCGAGGCGAACAAGGGTGCATCTCATACAGCATGCATTCATTCGTTCACGGGCGTTGTCTCGGGGTTATACCTTCAAAGCGTGCAAACGGGACAGTTCTCGTTCGGTGCAAAGTAGAGGAAGTAGACATTCTCGGGACGTTCGTAGTGGAAGTAGTCGTTCTCGCTTCGTAGTTGTACATACTCCGTAGGTGTTCGGGGTCACAACGAGGAACTTGACGTCCACGGGGTCTTCGAGGGTCGACGGTAGTGGTACTCAGTCGTTTCGAAGAGGTACTTGGGGTCTTGGAACTTGCCGGTCTCGTCAACTCGAAGGGGTACTTGGCATTTCTGCTATCTGGGTCGTCGGCGACGGTAGTTGTTCTATGCATCGGGCGTCAAGGTACTTGTCGTTCTTAGCGATTCCGAAGACGGCGGTACTGGTACACGTTACGTAGATGTTCAGGTCATCGGTAGAGGTACTTGGTGACATCCACGGGATCAGTAGTTGTACATGGTCTTCGCGTTGTAGTTTGACTTGGCGATTTCAAAACGTTCATCGGAGCAGGGACTTGGCGAAAAACCCCGAAGGCGCTGCTTGTCGGACTTGCGACAAAGGTCAACAAAGAGGTCGAGAACTTTCTCTGGCATGAGGCAGCAATGGTGACGCAGGAAGGAGGACTCGGGCAGCAACTCATCAGGCAGCACGGGAGGTGGGAGAAAAGGCGCGGAGGCTCTGCTGGAGATGTTGGCGGAGCGCCCTGCTCGTCCTTCAGGTCACCGATGGCCGGGCCCTGCTTGCCAGGGTCCGACAACCGACACGCGGGCGCATGGCGTGCTGCTAGTGATGCTTGTCGCAGGCACGCGTGAGGAGGAAGGAGAGGAGACCGGTTCAGCGGCGAGGACGATACAGGGGAGGCCTGGCAGGCTGCGGTGCCCGACGGCCCTGGCGACGCGGCGGGGCGGCGATATCGACCCTCACGTCCATGGCGGCAAGGAGAAAGGCCATGGAGGAGGCGCATGGGCGGGGTAGAGTAGAGGGAGGCGATGGGCAAGAGGGGTCCATGGAGGAGGCGCAGGTGCGGGGTAGAGCAGAGGGAGGTGACGGGCGAGAGGGTGCTGCAGGCAGGCTCCAGGCGGAGGAGGAGAAGGGACGCGCCGGGGGAAGGTTCGGTCGTCGCCGGCGGCGCTGGTGGGGATCGGGCGCAGCACGACGCTGGAGGGAGAACGAGGGGGATCGGGCACGCCCTGTGTGTGGGAGTGGCGGCGGGCAGGAACAAGGTGAGGGATTGAGGGGAGAGGATCGGGTAGGTTAGGGTTAGAGCGGGGGTGCGGGCTGAGCTGCTGGAGTGGATGGGCCTTAGAGGCCGGCCTAGTTGCTGCTTCTTGTTGGATACCCAAATGGGCCGGTTGGGTTCTCCCTCCCTCTCCCTCACGATTCTACTTTATAACCCCAAAACAGAAAAAAAAATCAAAGAAGAAAAAGGAGTATAAAGGAAGTGTTAGGGATAGAATTTGCGCGGGAGGTTAATTTCCCCGGACTCATAAAAATGAGCTTATTCCGAGAAAATAGGAATGGCCATGATTGAAAGATGTAAATTCAAACTCATTTGAATTTTATTCAAATGGGTTTGAACTAGGACTTGGTAAAAGGAAGGTCCAAAAAATGTTTGGATTTTAGAGGAGCCTCGATAAATGGGAAGAGAATTTTGGGCAAGGTTTTGAAGTCAAGCTTGAACTAGAAAAGACATGGGGAATATTTGCAAGTGTGTTCCTGTTAATTCCAAACAAATGGAAAATTTATAATAGCTAGGAGGATATGTTATAAAGAGAACTCACCATGTGAATTCCCTCGATTTAAATAGATCAAAGATCTATGCATTTTATTTAGTTGAGTTCAAAATGACATGGCATGATGGCATGATGACATGATGCAATGCACATGATGCAAATATGAATGCAACAGACAAAACAAAACACACGACGAATCTCGGAATCCATGGAAGGCATCTGGAGCGTCGGTCTCGGGGCGTCATAACACTCCACCACTACGAGAGGATCTCGTCCCGAGATCTAGGATGGCACCGGAGGGAAATGGAAGAGGAAGAGGTAAAACAAAGTTGCTTCTTTGACAAACGAGTGAAACCACGAACCTTGGGAGGTTGAACTAATTGAAAGAAAGAATACAACAAATATGAACAAAGTTGAAAAAAATCCGTTAGAAAAGAGGAACAAGGAACATTACGGGAACCTTGTAGGTTGAAAGACATAAGAAAAGGGTTACAATGGACAAAAAGTACATGCAAGCACTCCAGTTGAAATAGGATGTACAAGGAACGATAAAAATCAATTACGGCAACACCCCGGTTAAAACAAGATAGAGAAGGAATAAGAATGATATAATTTGGACAGCACTCCGACTGTAAATGGAAGGAATCGAACATGATCTTGACAAGATGAGAGGATACTTGAAATAGGACACGACACTCCGATTGAGTGGATAAGCACGAACAGAACATGGTCCTCACAATCCGAGATGATGAGTGAAGAGAGCAACATCGCAATGCCTCTAGAAGAAAGAATATAAGCTAGATCGTTGGGATAAAAGGGACGAAGAAGAGAATGACAACTTCTGCCACAAATGAACTTGGAAAGCATCCTGCAAAGAAGGATTGACCGGAGTTGTTGGAAAATCAACAAAAAAACGAATAAGCTTTTAGTGGGCTTATGGAAACTTCCCAAAATTATGAGGTGAATTTTTTCCAGTAATAGAAACAATAGATTGGATTGATATGAACAAGGAGACGAGAAAATTATTTCACCAGGAGGATAAATGAAGAACTTGGGTCATTTACAAGCACCATAAGTAGCAACAATCCTTAGGGAAAGCTTTAGGTGAAATATAACCCAAGATAACTCAAATGAAGAGATTGATGGGTTGTAAAGGATCTCATGACCGAATTGAAAATGATGGGTTTAAAATATGTCATTCCGGACAACTTGTGAATCATGAAGCATGAAGGGAAACTGTCAAGAATGACATAACACCACCTCAAGAGATAAGATAGGAAGAGTTGCATTTCGGAATGCAAGATGAAGAATGCTTGAACTCCTCAAAACAAGACATGTGTTGAGCACCATGTTTATTTGAGAGTATAGCTTGGCGGATCATAACTTCGAGATAAATCTTGAGGACAATTGAAGAATGAAAAGAACCCTTGACGAACCACCATGAAGAAAACTCTCGAAGAACTCCGGATAGATAAAAGAAGGTCGCAAGGAAAAGAAGCTTGAAAAGAATAAGATGAATCCTTGCATTGATTAGATGGAGCTTCGCGATGATATAACCGGGAAAACTTGGAACTCTGGAAAGAAAGACGAACAAATGAAATCAAGAATTTTGATGAACCTCCGGAATAAGGAATTAATCACTTGGATGAAACAAGAATAAGAATTATGTCATGCTTATCCTTCACCAATTTAAATAGATGGAAAGCAACGGATTTGACATACTACTTATTCTCATTGAAAAGGATTAAAGAGATATATAACACAAATTTGGGAAGGTCTTAATGAAACCGTCGGTGGGATTTGGACACAACGAATGAATTGATATGATAACGAAGGAAGAGAAATTTCGAACCGAACCACTGATACGTCTCCAACGTATCTATAATTTTTGATTGCTCCATGCTATATTGTCGGCTGTTTTGGACATTATTGGGCTTTATTATCCACTTTTATATTATTTTTGGGACTAACCTATTAACCGGAGGCCCAGCCCACATTTTTTTGCCTGTTTTAGGGTTTCGAAGAAAAGGAATATCAAACGAAGTCCCAACGGAATGAAACCTTCGGGAACATGATTTTCTCAACGAACAAGACCCGGGAGACTTGGACCCTACGTCAAGAAATAAAAGAGGAGGCCACGAGGTAGGGGGGCGCGCCCACCCCCACCAGGCGCGCCCTCCACCCTCGTGGGCCCCCTGTTGCTCCACCGACGTACTCCTTCCTCCTATATATACCTACATACCCCCAAACGATCAGATACGGATCCAAAAACCTAATTCCACCGCCGCAACTTTCTGTATCCACGAGATTCCATCTTGGGGCCTGTTCCGGAGCTCCGCCGGAGGGGGCATCCATCACGGACGGCTTCTACATCAACACCATAGCATCTTTGATGAAGTGTGAGTAGTTTACCTCAGACCTACGGGTCCATAGTCAGTAGCTAGATGGCTTCTTCTCTCTTTTTGGATCTCAATACAATGTTCTCCCCCTCTCTTGTGG
>NW_024120774.1:0-13099 GCF_003073215.2 Triticum urartu
AGAAAAGATCGTGCTACCTGTCGATGGAGATAGAACCACGATTGTACTTGCCCAAGAACCAGCCCCACCACATATAACCCAGACTCACGCAGATTGTACCCCTACCCAGTTGGACAGAGAACCAGCTACACCCCTTCTAACCCCAACCCCAGCAGATAGTAACCCAGTTCCCATTGACCAAGCATCGTCTCCACCACAGAGCACCCAAACACGAGCAGTTAGTAAGGCAACTGCAGTGCCCAAAGCACGAGGACCACCACTCCGAACCCCAAGTCAACGCTTAAAGCAGAAGAAGAATTGTTCTCAGGTCAGGTTCCGTAGCTATGGTTCATACTACTTTGCTCTTGCATCACTGTATTTACTCATATCAACTAATTTCAAATTTGAAGGATGCAATTGAAACTCCAATGGGGCAACAGGTATGTTTTAAACCTGTTTCTTTCATGTGTTTGCTGTTGTAACTTGCTCTATGTTGATTTCAATTTCAATTGAAGAAACAGTTATGTTCTCATGCCATGCACATTACAAGTGTTGTTATTGCTGTGTAGTTTCCTACACTTATATTCTGTCTATGCTGCTTTGTCTTAAATAGATATGATTCGAACTGTATCTATCTTGATTTGGCAACATAAACTAGAATGATATAGAGCATACAGTGAACATACTACATAGATATATGTTTTTTTCATGTTGTTATCCTATCCACCTTACTACTGAACTGGTTTACCAAAATGAGTTTCATATACTACATTGTAAACCCGTGATGTGGTTGTTTGTTTCTCTTTTAGTATGCGGATAAAATATTGGGGAAGAGTACCCCGTTATGCAATGGTAAAGGAAGTAATGCAGATAAGGTTCAAGATAGTGAGACATCCCTGTTGGTCTCCAAGAAAGCTGATAAAACCTATATTGAAGACTTTGAGACAACCCCAAAGTCCTGTCTTGATGTAGTGTTCGAGTTACTGGCTACTACTGCTGGCACCAGCTCTTCGAACTCGCTGCCTGAATCAGTTCGGCTTCTTGAGTCTCAACTTCTAGTTGAAAGACATCGATCAGATGTTATGCGACAGGAAGCCGAAGGACTGAGGAAGTCCCTGTAGAATTCAGATGCATACTTTCTGGTGCAACAACAAGTGCTGGAGGATTTAAGGGCTAAACAAGAGAAAGTTAATAAGCTTGCTAAGCATCTTGCCAGCATTATGGGTACCCAGGATATTGTGTCTTGAGCTCTTCTGAAGTGGTTTCAATTCTGGACTTGTTTTGCTACGGCGTTTATATGCTGCTTTGTTCCCTATATTTGCACTGGTGGCGAACTTTGATGCCCAGTGGATGTAATATGTGTAATAGACGTGATAGACTAGCATAAGTTGCTTGCTTATTTATTTCTTTATTGTCTTGTTTATTTGTTTTCTTGTAGTCAGTGCAGTTCTTTTTCCGTGGTTTTCTAGTGGCCGCAATAACCTATTTTTTAAAACTAGGCCACAATAACCATGGGCTACATATTTACTGTAGTTAACATGGGCCTCCTACGGGCCGTAGAAACAATGGGCCTTCTAAGGGTCGTAGAAACAATGGGCCTTCTGCGGCGTAGAAACAATGGGCCTTATACGGGTCGTAGACACAATGGGCCATGGGCCTTATACAGGCCGTAGACACAATGGGCCTTCTATGGGCCATATCATCAATGGGCCTTCTCTAGGCTGTATGATCGGTTGGCCAAACATGGGCAAATAACAGACCACATTATGGTCGTAAATGGGCTAGAGTTGAAATCGTCCGTTCATGGGCCAACCATAACGGGCCATCTTTAATCAGCCGTATTTGACGACGCTATGAAAATGGCCCAACGTATTAACGGGCCACAAACAGGCCGACTGTAACCACGGGCTGAATTTGGCCCACAAGCAGAAAATGACAGTAACAGGCCGTAAGTAAACGAATACTGGAAATGAGCCCAAGAATAAATGGGCCCCGAGAAGGCCGAAAGATAACATGGGCTGGAAACGGCCCAACGGAATAATGGGCTGTTAATGGGTATAAAGTGATACATTGTTCATTATGGGCCAGTTTTACCACGTGCTGTTAATGGGCCGAGGGTTACTAAGGGCCTCATATGGGCCGAAAGATGTCATGGGCCATACATGGGACGGAAGTTAAAATGGGCTGGAATTATATTGGACGGCCCAGATGATGCTACTGGGCCTAATTCGGATAGGCCGTAAACAGGCCCTGGGTTAGCGAGCTATAAATGGGCTATATGCGAATAGGACGTTAACAGGCTTGCCGTGGGCCAGCCCGCCACCTTTTGACCAAGTCAAATGGGCCGGCCTTTTCACAGGAATGGGCCTCTATTGGGCCATGCCACATGTCGACGTATCATAGGCGCTTTGGGTCCAATGAGTGGATGACATCTGTCCCAACGGTGAGCCGACACGTGTTTCCTCCAGCCAATGATGATTTTACACGTGGAAAATCCCCATTGGTCTGGGCTATTAATGGGTTATCGGATCCAAAACCGGATCCGATAGCTTAATGGCGTTCCGTTACGGTGGATGCCATGTGGCGGTCACCCTTGGCGAAAGCACTTCTGTGACGCGAAATTTATCGTCATGGAAGTGGACACTTCCATGATGATAATTTTGGTAATGTCATGGAACACTTCTACAACAGCACATGTATGACTATCTTGATTCTGTCATAAAATTGTCATGGATGGACATGCATGACAGAAAACGTGACCTACTGTGACAAACACGTATCATCACGGAAGTGTATTTTTTGTAGTGATAGGTTCGGAAACCACTGAAAAGAGAAAAATATCAGATACTGAGGTCTAATAGAGTAACTTGTTGTGGGCAGGGGAAAAAGGCAACACATTACTTACCATCCTAAAGTTCAATGTTGTCTTCGACAAAGTGTAAATAAAGAGCTTAATTCCAACCACCCGTTTCTTTCGCCTAACAATCTTTCTTAGTTTCCTCACTTGATGCTTGTTCATGAATATA
The DNA here is from genome assembly GCF_003073215.2 of Triticum urartu. Taxonomy (NCBI): domain Eukaryota; kingdom Viridiplantae; phylum Streptophyta; class Magnoliopsida; order Poales; family Poaceae; genus Triticum; species Triticum urartu. Next base: position 3,006 of record NW_024120774.1, read on the forward strand.
TCATTGCCCCATACGCAAAAGGGATCGAAGTGTAGATCAGTACCGCTCATATATGTACCTACAAGCAACCAGTAAATGTTAGAAGCTAAACTGAGATTGCACAAATGATGTAAAATACAACTACCTATGTTTTTCAATATGAACTACATACGGATGTATATAGAATTATAGATATAGTTTAGATTAGAATCTAGATTTACTCATTTTGCTCCTTATGTAGTCCATATTGGAATCTCTAAAAATACTTTTATTTAGGAATAGATGGTGTATACGACATGGGATGCAGCTAACCTCGACAGCAAACAACAGCATCTCCCATTGTAGGCCTGTGTAAGTACATAGAAAGCCAATGTTAACTACAACAGGGTTAACATCCACCAAAAATAGCAAATGGTAATAAAACGACAGCATCTGTAGTGATACCTTCATTTCGAAAGAGTAGCACGGTAGCAAAGGGACAGATTAAAAAATGGATACAACTGTTAATTGCAACAGGCTTAACAACATCCTAATTCATGTTTTGTAAGTTTGTAGCCATTGAAATACAATTCTTTAAAAATGGATACAACTGTTAATTGCAACAGGCTTAATGGACATTGAAACCGGTAGTGATAAAAATGCAATTAGCAGAGTTAAACATCACATGGCAGCTGCTGCCAGAGCAGATAATGGCCCAGTTGTCTATAAAAAGGTAGGGAAAATAGCTCAAACATGTTAAGCATGTTTACTACAACATGCTTAATACATCGACAGTACAAAACATAGCCATTAATTGCAACTGGTATTGGTAAGATTGAACTGGTGGGTACATACTTGGTAAGTCCTGAGAGGTAGTTGTTGGGGCACTTCATCTTGGCCAGAACCCGCCCAAAGTCAGCGGTGGCGGAGGCAAGCTGTTCCTCCGGATCGAAGTGTGGATCAGTGCCACTGACATGTGTACCTACAGGCAACCAATAAATGGCACAAGTTAAACTGCAATTGCATAAATGATGTGAAATACTGTAAGACATGGGATGCAACTAACCTTGATAGCAAACAACAACATCGGCCCTTATGACCCTGCGTAAGTACATGGACAAGCATGTTAAGTAAAACAGGGTTAGCACCCACCAAAAATAGCAAATGGGGCATCATCTCTAGTATATCTTCATTGCGGAGAGTAGCATGGTAGCAAATGGACAGATTAAAAAAATGGATACAACTGTTAATTGCAACAGGCTTAACAACATCCTAAGTCATGTTTTGTAAGTTTGTAGCCATTGAAATACAACTGTTTAAAAATGGATTCAATTGTTAATTGCAATAGGCTTAATAGACATTGAAACCGATACTGATAAAAATGCAATTGGCATAGTTAAACATCACAAGGCAGGTGATGCCAAAGCAGAGAATGGCCCAGATGTCTATAAAAAGGTAGGGATAGTAGCAAAAACGTGTTAGGCATGTTTACTAGAACATGCTTAATACATCGACCATACAGAACAGACCGTACATAACATAGCCATTAATTGCAACTGGTATTGGTAAGATTAAACTGGTGAGTACATACTTGGTAAGTCCTGAGAGGTAGTTGCTGGGGCACTTCATCTTGGCCAGAGCTCGTCAAAGTCAGCCACGGTGGAGGCGAGCTGATCCTCCGGGTCGAAGCGTGGATCAGTGCCACTGACATGTGTACCTATAGGAAACCAGTAAAAGGTAGATGTTAAACTGCAATTGCAAAAATTATGTGAAATACTGTAAGACATGGGATGTAGCTCACCTCGACGACAAACAAAAGTATCGGCCGTTATGACCCTTCATAAGTACATGGACAGGCATGTTAAGTACAACAGGGTTTGCATCCACTAAAAATAGCAAATGGACAGCATCTCTAATGATATACTGAGTCATGTATTGTAAGTTTGTTGCTGGTATTGGTGAAATTGAGCTGGACACGGTAATATTTGAACATCACACAGTGTGCAGTACTAAAATAAACAAGGCACGAACATGCTTAATACATCAACCGTACAAATCATAGCCGTTGCAAGTGGTATTGGAAGATTTAGCTAGTCAGATCTTACCTGTTAAGTCCTAGGGGGTAGTCGCCGGGGGACTTCATCTGGGCCGGAGCCTGCACCATGTCATCGGCGGCGGCCGAGGCGAGGTGTTCCTCCGGGTCAACACGCATGACGGCCATCGCGCCATGGGCCGCCATCAGCTCCTGGCGGGGGGGATTTGGAGGCATGAGGATGTTTCGCAGGCGCCATTTAAGGAATTAGGCCGGGGATGTGATAGAGATCGGTCGGTTACCTGATTGGATCCGAGCAGAACGTAGATGTGGTTGAAGCTGTGGTTGCAGCGGCGGCGGTTTGAGATGCCGGTAGGGGGAGGGGCGAGGGAGGGGGATACTGAGGGGAAGCAAACGTGGCTGGAGGAATAGATTTTGAAATCGCACGCCTAATGAAATTTTCGGTGCGAAACTTGAAACTTGGGCGGGGAAACACACAACGCAGACGAAGCGTGTAAAATACTCGTGTGTGAGAAAAAAGAAAGTTGGCAGATCCCGTCTCCAAAAAATGTACACGTGTACTTGATTTCTTCCGGTTAATGGTACGCCTGGTTTATTAGGAAATATCGCACAGGTACCTGATTTATGGGTCATTAACGCAAAAAAACGCAGACGGGTACGACATAGAAACCGTGTGTTTTGTGATCTTCTAATGATTAACGCAAAAAAACGCACACGGGCACACATGCTAATCAATGCTCAAAGCCCTCAAAGGATGTTCTTACCGACATTGTACGTTAATACTACAAACTTAAAGTACTATTGGTAATTTTCTCTAATAGTACAAACTTAAACTAGTTCTCACATGCTGCCGTCAGGGCATGCTGGTCAGACGCCGGCGTTCTCCTTCCCAGCCTTGTAGGCGGTAGCCCATCATGCTTAGATCTCCGCCAAGCTCTCCTCACCACGGCATGCGGCCTCTTTTTTATTACGGCGGTGGGACTCTATTTCCTTGACTGCTTTCTGCCTTTCCCGCTCCTTCTGTGCGGCTTTGGCCGCCTCTAGATCCACCACCTATTCGGCTATGGCAGCCTCAAAGTCCGCCCATGTAGCTATCTGGCCGCCGGCGGTGATAAACTCCGTGCGGCGAGATGCCATCGCCTCCTTACCATGTGTGCGGTCGCGGGCGGCAAGGAACGCGGCGTGGCGGGATGCCATCGCTTCGTTACCAGTTACTGTGTGCCGTGGTGCCATGGGCGCCGCCTGGAGAGAGCTCTAGGACAGAGGGGGTCGGGCAGCCGTACAGTGCGGTGGTATTCAAGAGCTCAACGACAAACGATAATAGAAATTTGGCTTCCCTTACAATTTTGCTCATTCATTATCGCACATGGTTCATCTTCGTCGCTTCTGTAAATAGTGTGCGCCGAGCCTATTGTGTGTTGCGTTATGATTGGTCAGAACCCAAGCCACGCGGACCGCATGTGTGCACCGTTGGATGCGCCGCGATCGAATGACAATCCACGTCCCTCACATCACACCCGTGCACCTGTAGCTGGATTGGATTTATATGCACTAAATGCCTAGAAAATGCACATAATCCCCTAAATATGGTAAATGAGCCCAGAAAAATACCAAATTTGAACACAGTGATTTGCAGGATGTATTTTCATCATAGAAAAAACTCCAGGGCAAAGACTGAATTTTTTTTGGATTCCCTTTCAATCTTGAGGATTTCCGTCTCGAAAGCATGGAACTTCCTCGATGATGGTTCGATTTACGAAGGGCGTGCATGACGACATAAGCCAAACCTTCTCAAATTTTTACTAGGGAATGGTGTGGTCATACCATGGCACCATGCCAGGCGTCATGTTTTTTAAGTATTTATTTCATTTTTTCTGTAGTTGAAAACCCAACAAAAAAACAGTTGTGGTTGACTATTGCTACACATTTCATCAAAAAATCTGTCCATTCCTTGTAAAAGGCATGAGAATTTACTAAATGGCATGAGCATGGTTTTCTAGGCCGTTCTTGTGGACCCTTTCATGCATCGATTGTTTGAACTTGAATTATGCGCATTAATGCCTAGGAAATGCACGTAATCCCTTAAATATGGCAAATGAACCCGGAAAAGTGCCAAATTTGAACACGGTGATTTGCAGGTTCTATGTTCATCGTATAAAAAACTCGTGGATAAAGGACAAATGAAATTTGGACCCCCCCCCCTTCAATCTTGGTGATTCCCCCCTTGAAACCATGAAATTTCCTTGGTGATGGTTCGATTTATAAAAGGAGTGCATCACGACATAAGGAAAACATTCTCAAATTTTTATCAGGGCATGGTGAGGCCATACCATGGCACCACGCGGGGCGTCATGTTTTCCATCCATGTATTTCATTTTTTTTGTATAGTTGCTAACCGAGTAAATGACGCGTTTATGGTTGACTATTGCCACACATTTCCTTGAAATAGCTGTCCATTCCTCGTAAAATCCATGAGAATGTACTAAATAACACGAGCATGGTTTTCCAAACCGTTCTTGTGCACCTTTTCATGCATCGATTGTTCAAATTTGAATTATGTCCATTAATGCCTAGAAAATGCAAATAATCCCCTAAATATGATAAATGAGCCCGGGAAAACGTCAAATTTGAACACGTTGCATTTGAGGCGGTATGTTGATTGTTGGGAAAAAACTGAATGACAAACTAGGACGGAAATTTGGATTCCCCTTCAATCTTGGGGATTTTCCCTCTCGAAAGCATGGAACTTCCTCGTGATGGTTCGATTTATGAAGGGCGTGCATGACGACATAAGCCAAACCTTCTCAAATTTTTACCAGGGCATGGTGAGGTAATACCATGCCACCATGCCAGGCGTCATGTTTTTTAAGCATTTATTTCATTTTTTCTATAGTTGAAAACCCAACAAACAAACATTTGTGGTTAACTATTGCCACACATTTCAACGAAATATCTATCCATTATTCCTTGTAAAAGGCATGAGAATTGACTAAATGGCACGCGCATGATTTTCTAGGCCGTTCTTGTGGACCCTTTCATGCATCGATTGTTTGAACTTTAATTATGCGCATTATTGCCTAGGAAATGCACATAATCCCCTAAATATGGCAAATGAACCCGGACAAAGGACTCGTGGACAAAGGACAAAGGAAATGTATGTTCATCATAGAAAAAAACTCGTGGACAAAGGACAAAGGAAATGTGGAACCCCCTTCAATCTTGGTGATTTCCCCCTTGAAACCATGAAACTTCCTCGGTGATGGTCCGATTTATGAAAGGCGCGCATCACGACATAAGGAAAACATTCTCCAATTTTTACCAGGGCATGGTGAGGCCATACCATGGCGCCACGCCAAACATCATGTTTTCCATCCATGTGTTTCATTTTTTGTATAGTTTTTAACCGAGTAAACGACGCGTTTATGGTTGACTATTGCCACACATTTCCTTGAAATATATGTCCATTCCTTGTAAAAGGCACGAGAATGTACTAAATAACACGAGCAAGGTTTTCCAGACCGTTCTTGTGCACTTTTTCATGCAATGATTGTTCGAATTTGAATTATGTCCATTAATGCCTAGAAAATGCACATAATCCCCTAAATATGGTAAATGAGCCCGGGAAAATGTCAAATTTGAACACGTTGCATTTGAGGCAGTATGTTGATCATTGAAAAAAACTGAATGACAAACTAGGACGGAAATTTGGATTCCCCTTCAATCTTGGGGATTTTCCCTCTCGAAAGCATGGAACTTCCTCGCTGATGGTTCGATTTATGAAGGGCGTGCATGACGACATAAGCCAAACCTTCTCAAATTTTTACCAGGGCATGGTGAGGTCATACCATGCCACCATGCCAGGCGTCATGTTTTTAAGCATTTATTTCATTTTTCTATAGTTGAAAACCCAACAAAGAAACATTTGTGGTTGACTATTGCCACACATTTCAACGAAATATCTATCCATATTCCTTGTAAAAGGCATGATAATTTACTAAATGTCACGAGCATGGTTTTCCAGGCCGTTCTTGTGGACCCTTTCATGCACCGATTGTTTGAACTTGAATTATGTGCATTAATGCCTAGGGAATGCACATAATCCCCTAAATATGGCAAATGAACCCGGAAAAGTGCCAAATTTGAACACAATGATTTGCAGGTTGTATGTTCATCATAGAAAAAACTCGTGGACAGAGGACAAAGGAAATTTGGACCCCCCTTCAATCTTGGTGATTTCCCCCTCGAAACCGTGAAACTTCCTCGGTGATGGTTCATTTTATGACAGACGTGCATGACGACTTTTTTACCAGGGCACGGTGAGGTCATACCATGGCACCACACCAGGCGTCATGTGTTTTCCAAGCATGTATTTCATTTTTGTATAGTTGTTAACCTAGTAAACGACGCATTTATGGTTGACTATTGCCACACATTTCCTTGAAATATCTGCCCATTCCTTGTAGAAGGCATGAGAATGTACTAAATAGCACGAGCATGGTTTTTTCCAAATCGTTCTTGTGCACCCTTTCATGCACCGATTGTTCGAATTTGAATTACGTGCATTTATGCCTACAAAAAGCACATAATCCCCTAAATATTGGAAATGGACCCGAAAAAGTGTCAAATTTGAACATGGTGATTAGCAGGGTTTATGTTCATCATAGAAAAAAACTCATGGATGAAGGACAAAGGAAATTTGGATTCCCATTCAATCTCGGTGATTTACTATCGGACATGATTCATTTTCGTCGCCTCTGCGAACCATGTGTGTTCACTCACACATGCAAAAGGAAAAGAAAACCCTCGCCCACTTCGTCCCCACTCACTCGCCGAAGAATCCTCCGCAACTCTGCACACTAAGCTCGACGGCTGTTGGCGGCGGCCGTAGGTGGCGCTCCAAACGGCATCGGATTTCACCTCCACCGCTTTCCGCCGCCTATCTGCACCGACATTCTAGACTCTGGTCGATTGGGGTTTTCTGCAGGATTGGGCCGAGGATTTTTCTCATGGAGAAGGTAATCAACTTAATTAGTGAAATATTCACTCATCTCTTATCGCAGTCCGTCCATCGCTGTTAATCAACCGGCAGAAATCACCGTGGAATCATTTTTGTTCTAGCTGATTCGTGGGTGTTCATTCATGTGTCCACAATGCGAGCACAAATCGGGAAACTGTGGTCGTGGCCAGTCGGAAACGAAGTTCTATCTCACCATTCCGGATGACTTCGGGGAGTGCTCGGTATGTTCAATCTCAACCTACCACGGTCGGCATGGCCTAAATTTGTGAATATATACGGTTTGTTGCTACATTATCTATATATTTGCATCAAATCTTTGTTACATTATCTATTTTTAATTCTATATTTTTGTACTTTGCTTTCATCTCTCTCTCTCTCTCTCTATATATATATATGGATCTATTCTATCAGTTACTCCCATATTTGCATCTTGCTCTATTATTTCAATATATCTAATTTACGATTTTAATCTTCATTTCAAGCAGTACATCCCTTGCTTTGCAAGACAGGAGCAGAAGGAAATCTTGGGCTTTACTTTGCTGATGACTCCCAGGATGTCATATTGACAATGCAACATGGATTTACAATGACGGTTAGCGTAAAACTTGATAAAGATGGACACTCCTATTTTAATGCGGACCTTTGGAGAAAAATGTCTAAGTGTTATGAACTGAAAGCTGGCAATAAAATTCTAGTACGTGCACCACAGCCTGGTCTAATTAACATGGATGTTTACTTCCCCAACGTCATCAGCCGATCAAAGTCTGATCGAGGTTAGTGTCCTTTCAACTTTCTCCTTGTTGTCATATTACTATTTAAGCAACCAATTGATCACTATTTAAGCAACTAATTGTGATATCATATTATGACTTCATTCCTGCATAGTAATAAATTCTATTTACCAATTTATGTGCACTAAATATTCTTCTGCCATGTTCTGAATAAATAATACCTTTCCACCTTTTAAGCAGGATATGTTGGATGCATAGTGAACAATCTATATGTTACTAAGCGTACCAAATTTCACTGGAAGGACTTGAAGCATGTCATAAACTTTGTTGATAATCTGACAGAGATAGCACAGCATATGAATGCAGGATTTTGGATGGGATTAATTAGACCTATGGTGCACTCACTGAACAAGACCAATTGTGTGCACAAAACGATCGTAAAAAGTCTTATTTTAATGTTGATGCTCATAAACTATATATATCTTCAACGATATGTTACAATTGTTTTTATTCTACATGTCAATAGAAATTGCCCACTGTAGCAGTTCCTGGATCGATTTCAAGGTACTGCATTTCTCACAGTGATCAAATTACACTTTTTCCTGCAAATAATGCCAAAGTGATTGCAAGGTACTGCATTTCCCGCAGAAATGGAACCATTCAAATTAACAAGTTCTCGCTTCTCGTGGCAATGCATCCATATTGGAAAATTGGAGACACTGTTCTACTCATGATCTACCAAGGCACATGAGGGCTCTTTCTTTTCATTAACGAGATGACGAGTCACCGTGATCAAGCTGCTTCCAGTGGGTAGTTGTGGTTGTTGGCCCTCAGCCTCTTAAAATGTGCTAGCTGTTACAATATATGTTAAGTATGTAGATATGGACCATATGGTTGTTGGCCCTTAGCCTCTTAAAATGTGATAGTTGTTACTATGTTAAGTTTGTAGATATGGACCATATGGTTGTCAAAACCGTGTTACGAAGACCCTCCTTTTGACGAATAGTGTAACCACTATATATATGTTACTCAAATGTTGTTACCCAAGTTCATAAATTTTCATGAAAAGTATTAATATCGTACACAGTTCATTGAGTTTAAGCATGTGCCCGATGACCAGAAGGCATTTGCAGATTAACTGTCCATATTGCAAATTCACACACATGTTAACATAAGGAAACATATGTGTAACCTACTAATCATTGCACACGAGTACTCGCAGACGCATCGTGTGCGATACTCCACCACCGCAAGCAATTAGTTTGCATTTTTCAAAGTTTTTTGTACACACAGAATCGCACACGAAGTAACTGCATTGACCGTCTGTGTTGTAATTTCACATTGCAAACAGTTCATCCGAGTCGGTTGTTTGCCACGTATCATACACATCTTGTTTACACGACTCGTTTGTATTCTTTTGGCTCATCGCAAATAGTTCATCCATGTGAACTGTATGCCGCATATCACACACATCTTGTTAAGTTAAACCATTTCTGTTGTGTTCCCTACTCAAAAACAGTTCATCCGTGTTAACCATATGCCGTATATCGCATAGACATTGATATGGCTGCCCGTTTTTGTTGTTCTACCTCGTCGCAAACAGTTCGAACGGATTAACCGTGTGTCCTACATTGCACACACATTGTTATGGCTGCCCGTTTCTGTTGTTCTGCCTCATCGCAGACAGTTTGAATAGATTAACCGTGTGTCCTGCATCGCACGCACAAATAAAATCCAAACCGTGTTTGATGCATCCTCCATCGCAAATGGTTTGCACCTTTTTGACGGTTTTTAACACCACCGTTTGCGATTATTGCATCGCACATAGTTTCGGCAAAGGGTCTCTCATTGTAGTGTCGCATTAGCAGTATCCTGCAGTAGTGTTGGCTCCTACATATTCTACGAAGATCTTTATCGGTCAAACCGCACAACAACATACTGTAACACGCCAGATGTAACTTGCCATATTTGTACTCCGACTCTTGCCATTTTCAGCTTAAGTTATGAGATTCCCTTTGTGGTTGGGTTTTGTCTTCGTTTTGCATTTTGTTCATGTCATGCATTGCATACCATGTCATCACGTGCATCTCATTTGCATACGTGTTCGTCTCATGCATCCGAGCATTTTCCCCGTTGCCCGTTTTGCAATCCGACACTCCTACGTGCATCGGCGTCCCCTTTTGTCTCTTTTCATGAGCGGGTGTTAAAATTTCTCGGAATGGACCAAGATTTGCCAAGCGGCCTTGGCACACCACCGGTAGACCGCCTGTCAAGTTTCGTTCCATTTGGAGTCCGTTTGATACTCCAACGGTTAACCGGGGAACCGCAAAGGCCT
>NW_024120775.1:0-12153 GCF_003073215.2 Triticum urartu
TGTGAGATTGCTGAGTCCCCGTGACTCACAGATACTTCCAAACAGATGCAGGTGCCGATGATGCCAGTGCAGGGGACGCTACCGAACTCAAGTGGGAGTTCGACGAGGATTTGGGCCGTTACTATGTGTCTTTTCCGGATGATCAGTAGAGGAGCCCAGTTGGGGCGATCGGGGATCTAGCATTTGGGGTTGTCTTTCTTTATTTTGGTTTCATAGTCGGACCTTGACTGTATTCTGGATGATGTATGATACATTTATGTATTGTGTGAAGTGGCGATTGTAAGCCAACTCTTTATCCCTTTTTATTCAGTACATGGGATGTGTAAAGATTACCCCTCTTGCAATATGCCTACCATGCGTTTATGCCTCTAAGTCGTGCCCCGACACATGGGAGATATAGCCGCATCGTGGGTGGTACACATACGTTGTTCCCGTTGTCATCGGTATGTTACTTGCCCGAGATTCGATCGTCGGTATCATCATACCTAGTTCAATCTCCTTACCGGCAAGTCTCTTTACTCGTTCCGTAATGCATCATCCCGCAACTAACTCATTAGTCACATTGCTTGCAAGGCTTGTAGTGATGTGCATTACCGAGAGGGCCCCAGAGATACCTCTTCGACAATCGGAGTGACAAATCCTAATCTCGATCTATGCTAACTCAACAAACACCATCGGAGACACCTATAGAGCATCTTTATAATCGCCGAGTTATGTTGTGACGTTTGATAGCACACTAAGTGTTCCTCCAGTATTCAGGAGTTGCATAATCTCATAGTCATAGGAACATGTATAAATCATGAAGAAAGCAATAGCAATAAACTAAACGATCATAGTGCTAAGCTAACGGATGGGTCTTGTCCATCACATTATTCTCTAATGATGTGATCCCGTTCATCAAATGACAACACATGTCTATGGTTAGGAAACTTAACCATCTTTGATTAACGAGCTAGTCTTGTAGAGGCATACTAGGGACACTCTGTTTGTCTATGTATTCACACATGTACTAAGTTTCTGGTTAATACAATTCTAGCATGAATAATAAACATTTATCATGATCTAAGGAAATATAAATAACAACTTTATTATTGCCTCTAGGGCATATTTCCTTCAGTCTCCCACTTGCACTAGAGTCAATAATCTAGATTACATGGTAATGATTCTAATACCCATGGAGTCATGGTGTTGCTCATGTTTTGCTTGTGAGAGGCTTAGTCAACCGGTCTGCAACATTCAGATTCGTATGTATCTTGCAAATCTCTATGTCTCCCTCCTTGACTTGATCGCGGATGGAATTGAAGCGTCTCTTGATGTGCTTGGTTCTCTTGTGAAATCTGGATTCCTTTGCCAAGGCAATTGCACCAGTCTTGTCACAAAAGATTTTCATTGGACCCAATGCACTAGGTATGACACCTAGATCAGATATGAACTCCTTCATCCAGACTCCTTCATTTGCTGCTTCTGAAGCAGCTATGTATTCTGCTTTACACGTAGATCCCGCCATGACGCTCTGCTTGGAACTGCACCAACTTATAGCTCCTGCATTTAATATAAATACGTATCCGGTTTGTGACTTAGAGTCATCCGGATCAGTGTCAAAGCTTGCATCAACATAACCATTTACGACGGGCTCTTTGTCACCTCCATAAACGAGAAACATATCCTTAGTCCTTTTCAGGTATTTCAGGATGTTCTTGACCGCTGTCCAGTGATCCACTCCTGGATTACTTCCGTACCTCCCTGCTAAACTAATTTAATGCACACATCAGGTCTGGCACACATCATTGCATACATGATAGAACCTATGGCTGAAGCATAGGGAATGACTTTCATTTTCTCTCTATCTTCTGCAGTGGTCGGGCATTGAGTCTGACTCAACTTCACACCTTGCAACACAGGCAAGAACCCTTTCTTTGATTGATCCATTTTGAACTTCTTCAAAACTTTATGAAGGTATTTGCTTTGTGGAAGTCCAATTAAGCATCTTGATCTATCTCTATAGATCTTGATGCCCAATATATAAGCAGCTTCACCGAGGTCTTTCATTGAAAATTTCTTATTAAAGTACCCTTTATGCTACCCAGAAATTCAGTATCATTTCCGATCAACAATATGTCATCCACATATAATATCAGAAATGCTACAAAGCTCCCACTCACTTTCTTGTAAATAGAGGCTTCTCCAAAAGTCTGTATAAAACCATATGCTTTGATCACACTATCAAAGCGTATATTCCAACTCCGAGATGCTTGCACCAGTCCATAAATGGATCGCTGGAGCTTGCACACTTTGTTAGCACCTTTTAGATCGACAAAACCTTTTGGTTGCATCATATACAACTCTTCTTTAAGATATCCATTAAGGAATGCAATTTTGACATCCATTTGCCAAATTTCATAATCATAAAATGTGGCAAATTGCTAACATAATTCGGACATACTTAAGCATCACTACGGGTGAGAAGGTCTCATCGTAGTCAACTCCTTGAACTTGTCGAAAACCTTTCGCAACAAGTCGAGCTTTGTAGACAGTAACATTACTGTCAGTGTCAGTCTTCCTCTTGAAAATCCATTCATTCTCTATGGCTTGCCGATCATCGGGCAAGTCAACCAAAGTCCACACTTTGTTCTCATACATGGATCCCATCTTAGATTTCATGGCCTTAAGCTATTTCGCGGAATCTGGGCTCATCATCGCTTCCTAATAGTTTGTAGGTTCGTCATGGTCAAGTAACATGACTCCCAGAACAGGATTACCGTACCACTCTGGAGCAGATCCTACTCTGGTTGACCTACGAGGTTCGGTAGTAACTTGATCAGAAGTTTCATGATCATCATCATTAGCTTCTTCACTAATTGGTGTAGGAATCACTGGAACTGATTTCTATGATGAACTACTTTCCAATAAGGGAGCAGGTGTAATTACCTCATCAAGTTCTACTTTCCTCCCACTCACTTCTTTCGAGAGAAACTCTCTCTAGAAAGGATCCATTCTTAGCAATGATATCTTGCCTTCGGATCTGTGATAGAAGGTGTACCCAACAATCTCCTTTGGGTATCCTATGAAGACACATTTCTCTGATTTGGGTTCAAGCTTATCAGGTTGAAGCTTTTTCACATAAGCATCGCAGCCCCAAACTTTAAGAAATGACAACTTTGGTTTCTTGCCAAACCATAGTTCATATGGTGACGTCTCAACGGATTTAGATGGTGCCCTATTTAACGTGAATGCATCTGTCTCTAAAGCATAACCCCAAAAAGATAGCGGTAAATCAGTAAGAGACATCATAGATGGCACCATATCTAATAAAGTGCGGTTACGATGTTCAGATACACCATTACACTTTGGTGTTCCAGGTGGCGTGAGTTGCGAAACTATTCCGCATTGTTTCAAATGAAGACCAAACTCGTAACTCAAATATTCACCTCCACGATCAGATCATAGAAACTTTATTTTCTTCTTACGATGATTTTCCACTTCACTCTGAAATTCTTTAAACTTTTCAAATGTTTCAGACTTATGCTTCATCAAGTAGATATACCCATATCTGCTTAAATCATGTGTGAAGGTCTGAAAATAACGATTCCCGTCGTGAGCATCAACACTCATCGGACCGCATACATCAGTATGTATTATTTCTAATAAGTCTATTGCTCGCTCCATTGTTTCGGAGAATGGAGTTTCAGTCATCTTGACCATGCGGCATGGTTCGCAAGCGTCAAGTGATTCCAAAAGCTCATCAACATGGAGTTTCTTCATGTCTTTACACCAATATGACCTAAACGGCAATGCCACAAATAAGTTGCACTACCATTATTAAACTTATATATTTTGGCTTTAATACTATAAATATGTGTATCACTACTAACGAGATTTAGTAAAAATAGACCACTCATCAAGGGTGCATGACCATAATAGATATTACTCATATAAATAGAGCAACCATTATTCTCTGATTTAAATGAATAACCGTCTCGCATCAAACAAGATCCAGATATAATGTTCATGCTTAATGCTAGCACCAAATAACAATTATTTAGGTCTAAAACTAATCCTGAAGGAGATGTAGACATAGCGTGCCGACGACGATCACATCGAACCATTTCCCAAGCGCATCGTCACCTCATCCTTAGCCAATCTTCGCTTAATCCGTAGCCCCCGTTTCAAGTTGCAAATGTGAGCAACAGAACCAGTATCAAATACCCAGTCGCTACTACGAGCATTAGCAAGGTACACATCAATAACATGTATATCAAATATACCTTTTGATGACCCACAAGTATAGGGGGTCTATCGTATTCCTTTCGATAAGTAAGAGTGTCAAACCCAACGAGGAGCAGAAGGAAATGATAAGTAGTTTTCAGTAAGGTATTCTCTGCAAGCACTGAAATTATCGGTAACAGATAGTTTTGTGATAAGGTAATTTGTAAGGGGTAACAAGTAATAAAAGTAAATAAGGTGCAGCAGGATGGCCCAATCCTTTTTGTAGCAAAGGACAAGCCTGGACAAACTATTATATAAAGGAAAACACTCCCGAGGACACATGGGAATTATCGTCAAGCTAGTTTTCATCACGTTCATATGATTCACGTTCAGTACTTTGATAATTAGATACGTGGGTGGACCGGTGCTTGGGTACTGTCCTTCCTGGGACAAGCATCCCACTTATGATTAACCCCTCTTGAAAGCATCCGCAACTACAACAGAAGTATTAAGGTAAACCTAACCATAGCATGAAACATATGGATCCAAATCAGCCCCTTACGAAGCAACTCATAAACTAGGGTTTAAGCTTCTGTCACTCTAGCAACCCATCATCTACTTATTACTCCCCAATGCCTTCCTCTCGGCACAAACAATGGTGAAGTGTCATGTAGTCTACGTTCACATGACACCACTAGAGGAAAGACAACATACATCTCATGAAAATATCGAACGAATACCAAATTCACATGACTACTTATAGCAAGACTTCTCCCGTGTCCTCATGAACAATCGTAACTACTCACAAATCATATTCATGTTCATAATCAGAGGGGTATTAGTATGCATAAAGGATCTGAACATATGATCTTCCACCAAATAAACCAACTAGCATCAACTACAAGGAGTAATCAACACTACTAGCAACCCACAGGTACCAATCTGAGGGTTTGGGACAAAGATTGGATACAAGAGATGAACTAGGGTTTGAGATGAGATGGTGCTGGTGAAGATGTTGATGGAGATTGACCCCCTCCCAATGAGAGGATCGATGATGATGACGGTGGTGATGATTTCCCCCTCCCGGAGGGAAGTTTCCCCGGCAAAACAGCTCCGCCGCAGCCCTAGATTAGTTCCGCCAAGGTTCTGCCTCGTGGCGGCGGAGTTTCATCTCATAAGCTTGCTTATGATTTTTTCCAGGATGTAAGACTCCATATAGCCAAAGATGGGCATCAGAGGGCTGCCAGGGGCCCCACGAGGTAGGGGGCGCGCCCAGGGGGTAGGGCACAGCCCCACCCTCGTGGATGGTGGGTGGCCCCCTGTGGTACTTCTTTCGCCCAATATTTTTTATATATTCTGAAACGTACTCCTGTGAAATTTCAGGACTTTTGGAGATGTGCAGAATACGTCTCTAATATTTTCTCCTCTTCCAGCCTAGAATTCCAGCTGCCGGCATTCTCCCTCTTCATGTAAACCTTGTAAAATAAGAGAGAATAGGCATAAGTATTGTGACATATTGTGTAATAACAACCCATAATGCAATAAATATCGATATAAAAGCATGATGCAAAATGGATGTATCAACTCTCCCAAGCTTAGACCTCGCTTGTCCTCAAGCGGAAGCCGAGATCAAAAAATATGACCACATGTTTAGAGATAGAGGTGTCGATAAAAATAAAATATGGACATGAGAGCATCATGATCATTCTTAGAACAGCAATATATATATATATTGTCATATGATCTCTTATGCTAAAGTAACAATTCATTCACAGTTTCAAGTATGAATCATAAACTTCATTGAAAACTAACGAACTATAATCTCAGTCATTGAAGCAATTACAATTTATCATAACATTAGAAAGAGTCAATATAAGAGCTTTTCAGCAAGTCCACATACTCAGCTACCATTTAGTCTTTCACAATTGCTAACACTCACGCAATATTTATGGGTATGAAGTTTTAATCGGACACAGAGAAAGATAGGGGCTTATACTTTTGCCTCCCAACCTTTTACCTCAAGGGTAATGTCAACAATAATAATTCATGAAAACTCGCATCCAATTAACTATATATATCTAGATCTTTCCAACACATTGTGCTTGCCAATGGATAAAATGTAAAAAGGAAAGGTGAAGATCACCATGACTCTTGTATGAAGTAATAGACAAGAATAAAAGACAGACCCTTCGCAGAGGGAAGCAGAGGTTGTCATGTGCTTTTATGGTTGAACGCACAAAATCGTAATGCGAAAGAAACGTCACTTTATATTGCCACTTGTGATATGGACCTTTATTATGCAGTCCGTCGCTTTTATTTCTTCCACATCACAAGATCGGACAAAGCTTATTTTCTCCACACTAATAAGTCATACATATTTAGAGAGCAATTTTTATTGCTTGCAACGATGACAACTTACTTGAAGGATCTTACTCAATCCATAGGTAGATATGGTGGACCCTTATGGCAAAACTGGGTTTAAGGATATTTGGAAGCACAAGTAGTATCTCTACTTGGTGCAAAGAATTTGGCTAGCATGAGAGGGAAATGCAAGCTCAACATGTTGAATGATCCATGACAATATAATTTATTTCGTATGTAAGAAAACATAAGCCATTAAGTTATCTTCCTAGTCCAACATCAACTCTTTAGCATGTCATATTTTAATGAGTGCTCACATTCATAAAAGATGTCCAAGTTAGTATATTTATATGTGAAAACCTCTCTTTCTTTATTACTTCTTATTAATTGCAACGATGACCAAAACTATGTCTGTCAACTTTCAACAACTTTTATTCATCATACTCTTTATATGTGAAGTCATTACTTTCCATAAGATCCATATGATCTCTTTATTTATTTTTATTCTTTCTCTTTTCTTTTATTTTTATACCCTCAAGATCATAGCAAGATGGCAAAGCCCTTGACTCAACACTAATCTTCATTATATATAGCTCACGGACTCGATTACATAGAAGGATCATAAAGCAAAACTCAAAACTAGATCATACTAAAACTTTATTCTACTAGATCAAGATATTACCAAAATGATCGAACTAAGAAAAAACAGTAAAGATAAAAGTGTGATGGTGATACGATATCAGGGCACTCCCCCAAGCTTGGCAGTTGCCAAGGGGAGTTCCCATACCCGATACTCAGTTCTTCTTTGTTGGTGAAGAAGGTGTTGGTGATGATGGATAGTTGCACATCGAGCATAGGAGGTCCTCCAATTTGCGGATAATGCCGTTGAGTGCGACGATATGCTCCTTCAACAAAATATTTTAACTTATGAGATACTTGTTTTGAATGCGAGCTAACTCAATCATCTTGAAAGCTTCAATCTCCGTCGGGGTAAAGAGATTGTGATGAGGTTGAAGGATGTCTTCGTCTACTACTGCCGGAACTTGATCCCCCATGGCCTTCTTGATCCCATCATCCTTGTTGATCTCTCCGGGCTCTTCTCTCTTCAGCTCTATCTTCATTAGCCAAGCATCGTCGCCCTCATTGTTGGAGGAGGAGGGAGACGACATGATGCCTGGCCTTGACAACCCTGGCAGAAAACAACTCGAAACAAAAACAAGAGATATTTGCGTGGTACGGTGGTCAAAACCTTCGGGAGATTATATAATGAATTTTACTGACCAAAAGAAGTATCGTGCAAGAAAACAGAGTCCGGAGAGCACATGAGGTGCCCACGAGGCAGGGGGTAGGGCGCGCCCTCCACCCTCGTGGAAGCCCCGTGTCCTTCCCGGACTTCTACTTATTTTCCTATTTTCTTAAATATTCCAAAACGGAGAAAAATTGCTATTAGGACTGCTTTGGAGTCGGTTTACTTATCGTACCTCATACCTATTCCTTTTCAAAGTCTGAAATGTTCTGGAAAGTGTCCTTTATGTAGTCCTCCAAGGTTACGGTTTCAATAACATTAGTTTCAACATTTATAGGATTACCTGAGATATAATGTTTGATTCTTTGACCATTCACCACCCTCGGATTCATGCCTTTGAAGTTGTTGATTTTTATAGCACCGGAACGATAGACCTCCTCAATGATGTAAGGGCCTTCCCATTTAGAAAGTAGTTTGCCTGCAAAGGATCTTAAACAAGAGTTGTATAATAATACATAATCACCTACATTAAACTCACGTTTTTGTATCCTTTTGTCATGCCATGTTTTAACTTTTTCTTTAAATAGTATGGCATTCTCATAGGCCTGGGTTCTCCATTCATCAAGTGAGCTAATGTCAAATAACCTCTTCTCACCGACAAGTTTGAAATCATAGTTGAGCTCTTTAATGGCCCAATATGCCTTATGTTCTAGTTCAAGAGGTAAGTGACATGTTTTTCCATAAACCATTTTATATGGAGACATACCCATAGGATTTTTGTATGCAGTTCTATAAGCCCAGAGTGCATCAACAAGTTTCTTGGACCAATTCTTTCTAGATCTATTAACAGTCTTTTGCAAAATTCATTTAAGCTCTCTATTACTCAATTCTACTTGACCACTAGACTCTGGGTGATATGGAGATGCAATTCTATGATTAACATCATACTTAGCAAGCATTTTACGAAAGGCATCATGAATAAAATGTGAACCACCATCAGTCATTAAGTACATAGGGACTCCAAACCTCAGAAAAATAACTTCTTTAAGCATCTTAATAGAGGTGTTATGATCAACATTACTAGTGGGAATAGCTTCTAGCCACTTAGTAACATAATCAACAACAACTAAAATATGTGTGTACCCATTAGAGGAAGGAAACGGTCCCATATAATCAAAGCCCCAAACATCAAATGGTTCAATAACAAGTAAATAATTCATAGGCATTTCTTGACGTCTACTAATATTACCAATTCTTTGACATTCATCACAAGACAAGACAAACTTACGGGCATCCTTGAAGAGAGTAGGCCAATAAAAATCGGATTGCAATACCTTATGTGCAGTTCTATCTCCAGCATGGTGTCCTCCATATGCCTCTGAATGACACTTGCATAGGATCTGTTCATGTTCATGCTCAGGTACAGAACGTCTAATAACACCATCTACTCCTTTATAAAGGTGTGGGTCATCCCAGAAGTAACGTCTTAAATCATACAAAAACTTTTTCTTTTGCTGGTATGTGAAGCTAGGTGGTATAAATTTAGCAACAATGTAATTAGCATAATTAGCATATCATGGAGCAGTACGAGAAGCATTTATTACAACTAATTGTTCATCAGGAAAGCTATCATCAATAGGTAGTGGGTCATCAAGAACATTCTCTAACCTAGACAAGTTGTCTGTAACGGGGTTCTCAGCTCCCTTTCTATCAATAATATGCAAATCAAATTCTTGTAGCAAGAGAACCCACCTAATAAGTCTAGGTTTAGCATCTTTCTTTTCCATAAGGTATTTAATAGCAGCATGATCAGTGTGAATAGTTACTTTAGAATGAACTATATAAGGTCTGAACTTATCACAAGCAAATACAATTGCTAAAAACTCCTTTCCAGTAGTAGCATAATTTCTTTGAGCACGGTCTAGAGTTTTACTAGCATATTGGATAACATTTAATTTCTTATCAACTCTTTGTCCTAGAACAGCTCCTATAGCATAATCACTAGGATCACACATAATTTCAAATGGTAAATTCCAATGAGGAGGCTAAAAAATAGGTGCAGAAATCAAAGCTTTCTTAAGTATTTCAAATGCTTCTACACAATCATCATCAAAGACAAAAGGAACATCTTTTTGTAAGAGATTAGTCAGAGGACTAGAAATTTTAGAGAAGTCCTTAGTGAACCTCCTATAAAAACCAGCATGACCAAGGAATCTTCTTATACCTTTAATGCCCTTAGGACACGACATCCTTTCAATAGCATCAACTTTAGCTTTATCAACTTCAATACCTCTTTCAGAAATTTTATGCCCCAAGACAATACCTTTGTTAACCATAAAGTGGCACTTCTCCCAATTCAAGACGAGATTAGTTTCTTCACATCTCTGCAAAACTTGATCAAGGTTGCTTAAGAAATCATCAAAAGAAGTTCCATATATAGAAAAATCATCCATGAATACCTCAACAATCTTTTCACAACAGTTATAGAATATAGCAGTCATAAATCATTGAAAGGTAGCAGGTGCATTGCATAAACCCAAAGGCATACGTCTATAAGCAAAGGTACTGAAAGGGCAAGTAAAAGTTGTCTTTTCTTGATCCTCTTTTGACACATGTATTTGAGAGAAACCAGAATAACCATCTAGAAAGCAAAAATGTGTATGTTTGGATAATCTTTCTAGCATTTGATCAATAAAAGGTAAAGGGTAATGATCCTTTTTAGTAGCTTTATTTAATTTGCGGAAATCAATTACCATTCTATAACCTGTAACAATTCTTTGTGGGATCAATTCATCTTTATCATTAGGAACAACAGTAATAGCTCCCTTCTTAGGGACACAATGGACAGGACTTACCCACTGACTATCAGCCACAGGATAAGTTATACCTGCCTCCAGAAGCTTTAGTATTTATTTTCTTACCACTTCTTTCATCTTAGGATTTAACCTTGGTTGGTGATCAACAACCGGTTTCGCGTCTTTCTCCAATTTTATTTTGTGCTGGCATAGAGTGGGACTAATGCCCTTAAGATCATCAAGAGTATATCCAATAGCAGCACGGTGCTTCTTCAGAGTTTTCAATAATTTCTTTTCTTCATGCTCTGAAAGGTTAGCACTAATAATAATAGGATATATCTCTTTCTCATCGAGATAAGCATATTTAAGAGTATCAGGTAAAGGTTTAAGCTCAAACACGCGATCACCCTTGGGTTGAGGAGGATCCTCAAGGATTTCAACAGGCAAGTTGTGTTTCAAAATAGGTCCCTGTTTAAAGAATACTTCATCTATTTCCCTTCTTTCATTCATAAACATATCATTTTCATGGTCGAGCAAATATTGTTCTAAACGATCATTAGGACGCACGACAATAGAAGCAAGACCAATAATTTCATCTTTACTAGGAAATTCTTTATCATGGGGTTGTCTACGAAATTTAGCTACCAAATATAATGGGACAAAAGGTATCTTGTGGGGAACCAAGAACAAGAAAATCAGCAGGATATTTAACTTTCCCACACAAGACTTCAACATCTCTAACAATCCCAACTGGTGAAATAGTGTCTCTATTGGCAATCTTAATTGTGACATCAATTTCCTCTATCTCAGCAGGTGCAATATCATGCATAATTTCTTTATATAAGGAATGAGGTATTGCACTTGCACTAGCACCCATATCACACAAGCCATGATATCAATGATCTCCTATTTTAACAGAAAGAACAGGCATGCCTACAATAGGTCTATGTTTATTTTTAGTATCGGGTCTAGCAATTCAAGCAGCTTCATCACAAAAGTAAATAACATGCCCATCAATATTATCGGCTAAGAGATCCTTAACCATAGCAATACTAGGTTCAACTTTAATTTTCTCAGAGGGTGTAGGTGTTCTAGTATTACTCTTACGAACAATAGTTGAAGCTTTAGCATGATCCTTTATTCTAACAGGGAAAGGTGGTTTCTCAATATAAGCAGTAGGAATAACAGAATCATTATAAGTGACTAGTCGCCAACCCGTGCATTCGCACGGGCTAATTTATTTATTAATATATATGCAAAAGCTCAAACCATTTATACATTTTTAATCAAGTTTAGATCCCAATGGACATGCAACATCTTATAATTTTAAAATTCTAGTAATTATACATTTGAATAGAACAATTTTATGATTTTGTAGTTTTTGTATATTTGCAGCAAATCACACTCAAATTTATATTAAATCCATTTCCATTGTGATTTTAAGCTTTTTTATGTCCATAAATTGTTTGGCCTATATAATGAGTGCTTGCATACGCAACTTATGAATTAATATTGG
Organism: Triticum urartu; assembly: GCF_003073215.2. NCBI lineage: Eukaryota > Viridiplantae > Streptophyta > Magnoliopsida > Poales > Poaceae > Triticum > Triticum urartu. Next base: position 12,125 of record NW_024120775.1, read on the forward strand.
TGCTAAATTTTAAAGTAGGCCAGTTTCTT